>NC_136058.1:327578263-327580763 GCF_964261635.1 Lissotriton helveticus | reverse complement strand
TCCGACACGGGCAAAGGGTGGGGTGGGCCGATTGCCAGCCCGCGGGCACGGCTCGGGGGGCCGCCCGGCGGCGGGCGGCTGACGTGCAGGTGGAGCGACCTTCCCTCGTTGCCAGGTACCCGGTTCGACCCGGTCCCGTGAGGCCGGGGCCGAGGGGTTGGAAAAGACTTGCGCGGTCCCTCCCGGTTACCCCGGGAGGGACCGGCGGCTGTGGGGCAGCCTGCTCCCGTCGCACCGGGAGCCCCCTTCCTCTCCCGCCCGCCGGGCGGGTGTGGTGGGACTCCCGGGCCGAGCGCCCGGCAATGTTTTTTTTCACCCAACGGTGCAGTCTGACTCCCAGAGGGGAAGCCTTGAACGGGGCGCCCGGGCCGTCTCGCCGCGCGGGCGGCAGGACGGACGGCGTCGCCTTCCTCCCACCTCTCCTGCTCCGGCAGGTGGGCGAACGTTTTGGAAAAGTTGCCTGTGACTCTTGGCGGTGGATCACTCGGCTCGCGCGTCGATGAAGAACACAGCTAGCTGCGAGAATTAGTGTGAATTGCAGGACACATTGATCATCGACACTTCGAACGCACCTTGCGGCCCCGGGTTCCTCCCGGGGCTACGCCTGTCTGAGGGTCGCTCGATCGTCAATCGCCCCGGGGCTTCCCCGGGACGCGGCTGGGGCCGTCGCAGGGTTAGCTCCGCTTCCCCTTCGTCCCCCCACAAGTTTAGACCCCCCCGATCGCTCGTGGCAGGGTCCCTCGCCGGGTCCTGCCGCGGAGGTACGCCGCCGGCGCGTCTGGCCCCCGAGAAAGGGGCCAGGTGACCGGTCCGCCCCGGGACCCGTCCCGGGGCGCCTGGCTGTGTGCCGCGCGAGGCTGTCTGTGATGTCCCACCGGCTGCCCGCGCGCGCGCGCCTTGGGCGCCCACCTCCGCGGCTGGCTTCCCGGGGAGGGCGAAACCCGATCCGATCCATGGGAAAGAGGGCGCGCGGTCTGCCGGGGTTTACGCCGGGCCCCCCTGCTCCGGCAGGGTCCCGGCCTCCGCCCCGGCAAACCCCTCTTTGACGCTCCGGCGTCATGCTTCCGACTACGACCTCAGATCAGACGTGGCGACCCGCTGAATTTAGTCGTGGTGTGGGTCACGCACTCCTCCTTGTATACGCGTTGAGTAGCTGTGGTGTGCCTCAAAGATATCACCCCCTGACAAGAAGGTGTGGTAATCAATGTATGGTCAGTGGTACTTAGGATAAGTGCCAGCTCCTTGAGCACAACCTATCGATATCAAAAATTTACACTTTAAACCAAAATTGCATCAAATGTTGTTCATGTTTAATTCACATGATTTGAATGTCATTCGTTGTAGGATTTCATTCCAATGTTTTATATGTTAAATCCATTGTCATATGTACATAATTTCACAATTTCCCGATGCATTTCGGACCAATGGTCCTTCGTCAGGGGAATCCTAGAAAAACAATAATTCAATCTAAGTATTGTGCCCCGAGGTTCAATCCAAATAATTAAATGCATAATGGTGCAAAAATGAATAGATGAAATATACAATGCTGAAACGTTGCGGTAATAGCGTTAAACAAAATCGCGATGTTAAATTATCCAACGTTCTTATTCCCGTTAATCCGTGAAAACCCTAGTGCTCGGCAGTTTGTCAAACGACTCTAACGAGCCCCGTGTCATTATGAATAACGTTCTAACTATTCACCAAAGATTCAACCACGTTCATGCCCTGTGCCCGGTGTTTGTAAAAACAATGTCCAAGAGTGATATAGACGTGCAAATCAAGAAAGTACAAAAACTTACAAGAAAAGTGCAGTGAGAGCCCGCGTCCCACTCATGCGCCCTTCGCCGGTACATGCAAACCAAGATTTTACGTGAAAACGGAAATGTATGAAGTAGAACCAGAGACATGCAAAGCGGACTATGCATGTGGCGGCCATCTTGTAATGGTGTTGGAAGATGAACGTGATAACCCACGAAAGTTAGTCAATCGCATAGAGCGCTAAACATGCGATGTGTTTATAGGATGGAAAAATGAGTTCTAAGACGTGCAAAGATAATTGCAATAAGAACCTGTGTTGAAAAGCATAAAAAGACTAAAACATAAAGATAGTACATTAGAATGCAGTGAAATGAATAAAATAAACATGTCAGCAAGTATCATTGTCCATTGAGGTGCTCTACAAGTAGCATGTAAATTCCATCCGATCATTAAGACCGGACGGCTTCATGGATTGGAGAAATTTTATCCAATGATTTTCACGCTGTAGTAAAAAGTCATTATTGTCTCTGCCATCCCGTTTACTGACCACTTCCACAGCAGCGAATCGCAGTTGGCTAATGTTGTGTCTGCTGTCTTTAAAGTGTGCAGCGAGGTTGGATTTCAGGTTCACTGTTCTTATATTGCTCTTATGTTCATTCACTCTCAGTTTCAATTTTCTGGAGGTCTTTCCTGTATATATCAATCCACAAGGACATTTGATGATGTATATCACATTCTCCGT
>NC_136058.1:327560763-327570763 GCF_964261635.1 Lissotriton helveticus | reverse complement strand
ACGGGCTCCATACGTCCCGGGCAGTACCCCCCCCCCGGGCGTCCGGGGCACCCATCTCCAGGAGGCCAACAGCATGGCAAAGTACCCGGGACGGGCTCTATGGGTCCCGGGCAGTCCTCCCCCAGGCATCCGGGGCTTCCATCTCCAGGCCAACGGCAGGTCAAAGTGTCCAGGACGGGCTCCACGGGTCCCTGGCAGTCCTCCCCCCCCCCCGGCATCCGGGGCTCCCTTCCCCAGGCCAACGGCATGCCAGAGTGCCCAGGACGGGCTCCATGAGTCCCGGGCGTCCGGGGCTCCCTTCCCCGGGACACCGGCTTGTCAGAGTGCCCATGACGGGCTCCACGGGTCCCGGGTATCTGGGACTCCCTTCCCCGGGCCAACGGCATGCCGGAGTTCCCAGGACAGGCTCCACGGGTCCCGGGCGTCTGGGGCTCCCTTCCCCGGTCCGACGGCTTGTCAGAGTGCCCAGGACGGGCTCCACGGTTCCCGGGCGTCCGGGGTTCCCTTCCCCGGGTCAGCGGCATGTCAGAGTGCCCAGGACGAGTTCCACGGGTCCCGGGCAGTCCTCCCCCAGGCGTCCGGGGCTCCCTTCCCCGGGCCGTCGGCAGGTCAGAGTGCCCAGGACGGGCTCCATGGGTCCCGGGCAGTCCTCCCCCCGGGCGTCCGGGGCTCCCTTCCCCGGGCCGACGGCAGATCAGAGTGCCCAGGACGGGATCCACGGGTCCCGGGCAGTCCTCCCCCCGGGCGTCCGGCGCTCCCTTCTCCAGGCCGATGGCAGGTCAGAGTGACCAGGACGGGCTCCACGGGTCCCGGGCAGTCCTCTCCCGGGCGTACGTGGTTGTCCGACAGATTCGGGCAGATGTGCTTTTACGAACCGGATCGGAATCGGCCCAAATAATAATAATAATAATAATAATAATAATCCACATTTGTAAGGCGCACAATCACCTGTAAGGGTCTCTAGGGGCTAGGGGCCGTCGGGAAGATTAAGCAAGCTATTGCCCAGAGTCACATGGTGCTGGGCTAATCTGCAGCCGGTGCCGGGGATCGAACCCTGATCTCTGGGATGCTCGAGGGTTACTACGCGCTCTACAAAAACCTTAAATAAAAAAATCTCCAGATTCCGGAGTCAGCCGCCCTAGCCGCGGCGCCAGCTATTTCCCAGAGTCACCTGGTGCTGGGCTAATCTGCCGCCGGTGCCGGGGATCGAACCGTGATCTCCAGATTCCGGAGTCAGCCTCCCTAGCCGCGGCGCCAGCTATTTCCCTGAGTCACGTGGTGCTGGGCTAATCTGCGGCCGGTGCCGGGGATCGAACCCTGATCTCTGGGATGCTCGAGGGTTACTACGCGCTCTACAAAAACCCTAAATAAAAAAATCTCCAGATTCTGGAGTCAGCCGCCCTAGCCGCGGCGCCAGCTATTTCCCAGAGTCACCTGGTGCTGGGCTAATCTGCCGCCGGTGCCGGGGATCGAACCGTGGTCACCAGATGGTGACCACGGTTCGATCCCCGGCGCCGGCGGCAGATCAGAGTGCCCAGGACGGGGTCCATGTGACCCGGGCAGGCCTATCCCCTGGGTGTACGTGGTTTTCCGACATGTCGGTCGGATGTGCTTTTACGTACTGGATCGGAATCGGCCCCCATGAAATCGTACGTAAAGTATATAGCAATTCAACCTGAAATCTGCTGGGTCAGAAAGGGCTCGATTCCGATCCGTGTCGGAAGGTTAGGAGTCCGTACGAATTTGTCGGGACGGCATGGCAGAGTGCCCGGGATGGGCTCCATGGCTCTTGGGCAGTCGTCCCCCGGGCGTCCGGGGCTCCACCAGGCCGACGGCATGGCAGAGTGCCCGGGACGGGCTCCATGCGTCCCGGGCATTCGTCCCCCGGGCGTCCGGGGCTCCATCCAGGCCGGCGGCATGGCAGAGTGCCCGGGTCGGGCTCCATGCGTCCCGGGCATTCGTCCCCCGGGCGCCTGAAACTGCTGGGTCAGAAAGGGCTCGATTCCGATCCGTGTCGTACGGTTAGGAGTCTGTACGAATTTGTCGGGACGGCATGGCAGAGTGCCCGGGATGGGCTCCATGGCTCTTGGGCAGTCGTCCCCCGGGCGCCCGGGGCCCCATCCAGGCTGATGGTATGTGTGAGAAGTTGGCCTGATGTGCAGTGCTCACTATTCTAGTGATCACTATATATCAGTCCAAACAACCCTTATTGATGATTGGTTGTAAGTCAACCTTATAGACCAGCTATCCTAGTAGCATGGATACGAGCAGTCTAAGGCTAAGACTCTAGAGGGCGTGTTAAGCCAGCTGTTTTACCATCACATTACCCCTTGAACACCCAGTGAAAGGACACCACACAAGTTGTTATGAAAATAAACAGTGTATTTATTTATAACAAGACTACCCTGGCTCTTTATGAGACAGGGAGCTAAGCACACAACAAAACTCTTACGAAAATACTTAAGTTAGCACGTTATACACAAATGCCCGAGGGGCACGAAAACCATATACTCTAAAAGTGGAATGCGAATTACTAGCAGGTAAGTAACAGTTCTAATAGGCTTTGGAATCGCTAGGACTGGACTAGGGAATCGTTAGATTACTACTAGGAGGCCCAGGGGACTCGGGTGCAGAGTGTGCACTCTCACGCGGGATGCGGGACAAAGTCTATGGAAGCTAGAATTCACAAAGTTAGTGTTCACGGGCGAACCCGACCTGGTAGGGAGAAAACGACAGTGGATCCTGACCCTTGGATAGTGAGGCTATGCTGGGACACCGGAGTGCCGAAGTTACCTAGCCCAGGGGCTGCAGCTGCATAGGTCTGAAAAGACGTTGGGGATCTCGTTGCCGGACCAGGAGCCTGGAAGGAAGAAGTTGCTGGCAGGCGACCAGTGAAGAAAAGTTCGATGGATCCAAGCCTGGATCAAGGAAGAAGAAAACCTGAAAGCAGAGGGGACCAAGTTCTTGAATCACTAGCCAGTGATTAAGTGGGCACCAGGATGGCACCGGGCGAAGTCACCGCATTCAGGTGAGTGGGCGCTGCTGGGCTCTGCAGTCTCTCGGACCAGGAGGCGTTGTCGGTGACCAGGATGGAGGTGCGAGCTGTCCCACGAAGGTTCTTGCAGTCGACGTCGCTGGACCCAGGATTGGGCAACAAGTCTTGGCAAATGCAAGGCCCACGCGGTGGACCTAAAATGGCGTCTTGGGTGGACCAGGAGGGTCCAGGGTACTTCTCCGATGGAGGGAAGCAAGGGCCAGTCTGGAGCAACCAGACCAGCAGCAGAAATGTCGTCGGGCGTCGTCAGGAAGGCCACAAGCCAGCGGGCTAGTAGCCAAACAACGCGGTGAGCAGCAAAAAGCAGAAGGGCCCCACGCAGATCGTGGAGATGCTGGGGGGCTGCTCTTCGGTGCTGGAGCTGCTCAGGGTGGGGGCTTCTCGGACCCCAAAGCACTCACCAGGAATTCACTCGGCGGGCTTGCTGGAAAGAAGTCGTGCAGTCTTGCAGATGGCCGGTCCCTTGAGGTCTCGTCGCACCCACGGTTCTCAGCTGGGCTGTAGAGGTGGGTAGAGGTCAGAGGTGCCAGGGAAGCCGGTTCTCGTCGAGCTGGGCAGTCGGATTCCGGAGGAAGGACTTGCAGCAGACCGCAGTGTTCTTAGATGGTGCCTGCGGATGCAGGGTGACTACTCCTTAGTCACAAGGGAGAAATCTTAGGAAGAAGTCTTGAGTTCCTTTCGCAGAAAGTAGTTTCAGGATTCAAAGATGATCTCCTTTGGAAGGGGGCCAGTTCCTACCTTTATCCTGTAAAAAGGGGCTGGCACGCGACTAAGTCCTGCCCTAGGGGTGGGACTAGGAGGGGGGTGGTTACACCCACTTCCTTGGCGGGCTTTTCCCCAGCACAGGGTCTGGAGTGACCCTGGAACTGGTTCCAGCCAGCCTATGCACAGTGAGCACCGGGGTGCCACGTGCAGTCACCTTCCTCTAAAGCCCTGCCTACCTACAATACACAAAACCCTGTCTGGGACGGTGCTGGCACTGCCCCTGGCAGGAAACCCTTTGTCCTTATCTCTTGCTCTGGGAGGACTCCCAGCAGCAGGAGGGCAGACTTGTGTCTCGGTGGCAGCATCCATTTTGTGGGTGCTAAGGCTCTGTCTGACTTTAACCGGGGTTAGGGGTTACATACATGTCGTGTCCCTCTAGAAGGGTGGAATGCTAACCCCGTCGCCAGAATTGGCGAGGGGTTAGTATTCCAATTCGTATGACACCTTACTCGACATGTTTTGATAAAGCGATACCAGAGTTGGCATATAACCGCGAGGATTATAATGCACTTAAGAGTATATGGTATGCGATATCATGGAAACGGCTAAGGGATAGATCCCGAAAGCCGCAGACAGGCTCAGCTCATGCCAGAGCACCATCTCACACGATTCCAAGCACTCTGCCTTCAGGATTGTTAAGGCCTGCCATAGGAGTGACTGATAGGAGATCTGTGTGTCCATTTTAGGGTTAGATATAGGTATACTATATCTAAAGCAAAGGGTGAGTACACCACCTTGCCCCAGCTGTCAAGCAGCCAGTTGTGTCAGAGTTGGATGGCCAGCCAGGGGTGGCATAATACATGCTGCAGCCCCTGGTAGGCCCTGGGTACACCTATGCCCTGGGTACCTAAGGTACACTGTACAGGGACTGATAAGGTGACTCAGTATCCAATTTAGATATATACCTAAGGTACATGGAATCCATTTTACAGAGAGAGCAGTAGGCCTGGGGCCCTGAATAGCAGGGTCCCAGGTCAACTAAGTCAGAAAACCAGCAAAACACCAGGCAAAAAGTTGGGGGCAACCATAGTCAGGGATCTACCTTCCTACAGTATGGCAGAGTGCCCGGGTCGGGCTCCATGGTTTTCACGGTGGTCCTCCCCTGGGTGTCAGGGGGCTCCTGGCCGACGGCATGCAAAAGTACCCAGGACGGGCTCCATGCGTCCCGGGCATTCGTCCCCCGGGCGTCCGGGGCTCCATCCAGGCCGACGGCATGGCAGAGTGCCCGGGTCGGGCTCCATGGTTTCCAGGGTGGTCCTCCCCAGGGTGTCGGGGCGCTCCAGGCCGAAGGCATGGAAAAGTACCCAGGACGGGCTCCATGGGTCCCGGGCATTCGTCCCCCGGGCGTCCGGGGCTCCATCCAGGCTGACGGTATGGCAGAGTGCCCGGGTCGGGCTCCATGGCTTTCACGGTGGTCCTCCCCTGGGTGTCTGGGGGCTCCAGGCCGAAGGCATGGATAAGTGCCCAGGACGGGCTCCATGCGTCCCGGGCACGGGCACGGGGACGGGGACAGGGGCTTCACTTCCGTGTCCAGCCATCTGATCGCCCAGATTCCCTCGGCCATCTGGTCGCCCGGATCCCCTCGGGCATCTGGTCGCCCGCAACGCTTTCCTATGGGGCGACCAGATGGCCGAACTTCCCTGGAAGTCCCGATGAGGTGCCATTCGCCGCCCGGATCCTAGCGAGGGCTCCAGGAGGTCGGGTACATTCGCGCCTTGGGTCCCCTCTGTCACCTCGCGTGCACAGATTACAAGAAAAGGGGGTAATTTTCCTCCGGATTACTAGGGAGAAGGGTACGCCCGGACACCCCTCCGAGGCTGGTGGTTCTCTGCCATGGGGACCAGATGGGATATGCCTGGGCAACACCTCCCTAGGCCACCCGGAGCTTCCTTCCTCCAGGCCAACTGCATGTCAAATTGCCCAGGACGGGCTCCATGGCTCTTGGGCAGTTGTCCCCCGGGCGTCCGGTGCTCCATCCAGGCCGACGGCATGGCAGAGTGCCCGGGACAGGCGCCATGCGGCCCGGGCCTTCGTCCCCCCGGGCGTCCGGGGCTCCATCCAGGCTGGCGGCATGGCAGAGTGCCCGGGACGGGCTCCATGCGTCCCGGGCATTCGTCCCCCGGGCGTCCGGGGCTCCATCCGGGCTGACGGCATGTCAGAGTGCCCAGGACGGGCTCCACGGGTCCCGGGCGTCCGGGGCTCCCTTTCCCCGGGGCAACGGCATGTCAGAGTGCCCAGGACGGGCTCCACGGGTCCCGGGCGTCCGGGGCTCCCTTTCCCCGGGCCAACGGCTTGTCAGAGTGCCCAGGACAGGCTCCATGGGCCCCGGGCGTCCGGGGCTCCCTTCCCCGGGCCAGCGGCATGTCAGAGTTGTCAGAGTGCCCAGCACGGGCTCCACGGGCCCCGGTCATCCGGGGCACCCTTCCCCGGGCCAGCGGCATGTCAGAGTGCCCAGGACCAGTTCCACGGGTCCCGGGCAGGCCTCCCGCGGGCGTCCATGGCACCCACCTCCAGGCCGACGGCATGTAAAAGTGCCCAGGACGGGCTCCATGGGTCCCGGGCAGCCCACCCCCGGGCATCTGGGGCACCCATCTCCAGGAGGCCAACGGCGTTGCAAAGTACCCGTGAAGGGCTCCACGGGTACCGGGCAGTCCTCCCCCGGGCGTCCGGGGGCTCCCTTCTCCAGGCCAATGGCATGGTTCAATGCCCAGGACGGGATGTCAAGTGGCCAGGACGGGCTCCATGCGTCCCGGGCATTCGTCCCTGGACGGGGTGGGGCAGAGTCCAGGCGGCTTCACCTCCATGCCCGGCCATCTGATCGCCCAGATTCCCTCGGCCATCTGGTCGCCCGGATCCCCTCGGGCATCTGGTCGCCCGCAACGCTTTCCTATGGGGGGGGACCAGATGGCCGAACTTCCCTGGAAGTCTTAATGAGGTGCCATTCGCCTCCCGGATCCCAGCGAGGGCTCCATGAGGTCGGGTTCTTTCACGCCTTGGGTCCCCTCTGTCACCTCGCGTGCACAGATTGCAAGAAAGGGGGGTAATTTGCCTCCGGATTACTATGGGGCAGGGTATGCCCGGACACCCCTCCAGGGTTGGTGGTTCTCTGCCATGGGGACCAGATGGGATATGCCTGGGCAACACCTCCCTAGGCCACCCGGGGCTTCCTTCCTCCAGGCCAACTGCATGTCAAATTGCCCAGGACGGGCTCCATGGCTCTTGGGCAGTCCTCGCTCCCTTCCCTGGGCCAAAGCATTTCAGAGTGCCCAGGACGGGCTCCACGGGTCCCGGGCGTCCAGGGCTCCCTTCCCCGGGCCAACGGCTTGTCAGAGTGCCCAGGACGGGCTCCACGGGCCCCGGGCGTCCGGGGCTCCCTTCCCCGGGCCAGCGGCATGTCAGAGTGCCCAGGACGGGCTCCACGGGCCCCGGTCATCCGGGGCACCCTTCCCCGGGCCAGCGGCATGTCAGAGTGCCCAGGACCAGTTCCACGGGTCCCAGGCAGTCCTCCCCCGGGCGTCCGGGGCTCCCTTCCCCGGGCCAAAGCATTTCAGAGTGCCCAGGACGGGCTCCACGGGTTCCGGGCGTCCAGGTCTCCCTTCCCCGGGCCAACGGCTTGTCAGAGTGCCCAGAACGGGCTCCACGGGCCCCGGGCGTCCGGGGCACCCTTCCCCGGGCCAGCGGCATGTCAGAGTGCCCAGGACGAGTTCCACGGGTCCCGGGCAGTCCTCCCCCGGGTGTCCGGGGCTCCCTTCCCCGGGCCAAAGCATTTCAGAGTGCCCAGGACGGGCTCCACGGGTCCCGGACGTCCGGGGCTCCCTTCCCCGGGCCAACGGCATACAGGAGTGCCCAGGACGGGCTCCACAGGTCCCGGTCGTCTGGGGCTCCCTTCCCCGGGCCAACGGCTTGTCAGAGTGCCAAGGACGGGCTCCACGATTCCCGGTCGTCTGGGGCTCCATTCCCCGGGCCAACAGCTTGTCAGAGTGCCCAGGACGGGCTCCACGGGTCCCGGGCAGTCCTTCCCCGGGCCAACAGCAGGTCAGAGTGCCCAAGACGGGCTCCACGGGTCCCGGGCAGTCCTCCCCCGGGCGTCCGGGGGCTCCCTTCTCCAGGCCAATGGCATGGTTCAATGCCCAGGACGGGATGTCAAGTGGCCAGGACGGGCTCCATGCATCCCGGGCATTCGTCCCGGGACGGGGTGGGGCAGAGTCCAGGCGGCTTCACCTCCATGCCCGGCCATCTGATCGCCCAGATTCCCTCGGCCATCTGGTCGCCCGGATCCCCTCGGGCATCTGGTCACCCGCAACGCTTTCCTATGGGGGGGACCAGATGGCCGAACTTCCCTGGAAGTCTTAATGAGGTGCCATTCGCCTCCCGGATCCCAGCGAGGGCTCCATGAGGTCGGGTTCTTTCACGCCTTGGGTCCCCTCTGTCACCTCGCGTGCACAGATTGCAAGAAAGGGGGGTAATTTGCCTCCGGATTACTATGGGGCAGGGTATGCCCGGACACCCCTCCAGGGTTGGTGGTTCTCTGCCATGGGGACCAGATGGGATATGCCTGGGCAACACCTCCCTAGGCCACCCGGGGCTTCCTTCCTCCAGGCCAACTGCATGTCAAATTGCCCAGGACGGGCTCCATGGCTCTTGGGCAGTCCTCGCTCCCTTCCCTGGGCCAAAGTATTTCAGAGTGCCCAGGACGGGCTCCACGGGTCCCGGGCGTCCAGGGCTCCCTTCCCCGGGCCAACGGCTTGTCAGAGTGCCCAGGACGGGCTCCACGGGCCCCGGGCGTCCGGGGCTCCCTTCCCCGGGCCAGCGGCATGTCAGAGTGCCCAGGACGGGCTCCACGGGCCCCGGTCATCCGGGGCACCCTTCCCCGGGCCAGCGGCATGTCAGAGTGCCCAGGACCAGTTCCACGGGTCCCGGGCAGTCCTCCCCAGGGCGTCCGGGGCTCCCTTCCCCGGGCCAAAGCATTTCAGAGTGCCCAGGACGGGCTCCACGGGTTCCGGGCGTCCAGGTCTCCCTTCCCCGGGCCAACGGCTTGTCAGAGTGCCCAGGACGGGCTCCACGGGCCCCGGGCGTCCGGGGCACCCTTCCCCGGGCCAGCGGCATGTCAGAGTGCCCAGGACGAGTTCCACGGGTCCCGGGCAGTCCTCCCCCGGGTGTCCGGGGCTCCCTTCCCCGGGCCAAAGCATTTCAGAGTGCCCAGGACGGGCTCCACGGGTCCCGGACGTCCGGGGCTCCCTTCCCCGGGCCAACGGCATACAGGAGTGCCCAGGACGGGCTCCACAGGTCCCGGTCGTCTGGGGCTCCCTTCCCCGGGCCAACGGCTTGTCAGAGTGCCAAGGACGGGCTCCACGATTCCCGGTCGTCTGGGGCTCCCTTCCCCGGGCCAACAGCTTGTCAGAGTGCCCAGGACGGGCTCCACGGGTCCCGGGCAGTCCTCCCCCGGGCCAACAGCAGGTCAGAGTGCCCAGGACGGGCTCCACGGGTCCCGGGCAGCCCACCCCCCGGGCGTTCGGGGCACCCATCTCCAGGAGGCCAACGGCGTTGCAAAGTACCCGGGAAGGGCTCCACGGGTACCGGGCAGTACTCCCCCGGGCGTCCGGGGGCTCCCTTCTCCAGGCCAACTGCATGGTTCAATGCCCAGGACGGGCTCCATGTGTCCCGGACAGACCTCCCCCGGGCGTCTGGGGCACCCATCTCCAGGCCAACGGCATGGCTCAATGCCCAGGACGGGCTCCATGGGTCCGGGGAGGCGTCCCATGCGCCTCCGGGCTTGGGAGCCCCGGCTGGGTCCAGGGGCCCGGCCGGGCCCCAGGTCGGGTGCTCCGGCCCTGGTCCCTGTCTCCCAGCCTACCGCACTGCCAAGGGCCTAGGAAGGGGTTCCGTTGTGCCTGGGGAGCCTCCCCTTGCTTGTCTGGGTTCAGGAGCTCTGTCCGGGGCCCCTAGGGGCCCGGGGGAGGGCGGCCTCCCCACCCCGGGCTCTGTCCTTGGTCCTGCTGCATGGCAGGGTGCCCGGGACGGGGTCCGGAGGGACCGGGGAGGCGTCCCATGCACCTCCGGGCTTGGGAGCCCCGGCAGCGTCCAGGGGCCCGGCCGGGCCCCGGGTCGGGGGCTCCGGCCCTGGGCCCTGTCTCCCAGCCTGCCGCACTGCCAAGGGCCCGGGAAGGGGTTCCGATGTGC
>NC_136058.1:327538263-327548263 GCF_964261635.1 Lissotriton helveticus | reverse complement strand
AACCGGGGCTTGAACTCCATCTGGCCAGGCCCCGAGGGTGCTGGAGCCCCCTGTCCCGCAGGCCACCAGTGGGTCCGGGCGCTGGGGACGGGGCTCCACCGGGGCCCGGGGAGGCTCTCCCCAGCCTGGCTAGGGTTCGGAAGGTGGGACCGGACCCAGGGCATGAACTCCATCTGGCCAGGCCCTGAGGGTGCTGGAGCCCCCTGTCCCGCAGGCCACCAGTGGGTCCGGGCGCTGGGGACGGGGCTCCACCGGGGCCCGGGGAGGCTCTCCCCGGCCTGGCTAGGGTTCGGAAGGTGGGACCGGACCCGGGGCTTGAACTCCATCTGGCCAGGCCCCGAGGGTGCTGGTACCCCTCCGTCCTGCAATCCGGCCGGGGGTCCGGGGCGCCCGGGACGGAGGTTCCACCGGGGCCCGGGGAAGCTCTCCCCAGCCTGGCTAGGGTTCAGAAGGTGGGACCGGACCCGGGGCTTGAACTCCATCTGGCCAGGCCCCGAGGGTGCTGGAGCCCCCTGTCCCGCAGGCCACCAGTGGGTCCGGGTGCTGGGGACGGGGCTCCACTGGGGCCCGGGGAGGCTCTCCCCAGCCTGGCTAGGGTTCGGAAGGTGGGACTGGACCCGGGGCTTGAACTCCATCTGGCCAGGCCCCGAGGGTGCTGGTACCCCTCCGTCCTGCAATCCGGCCGGGGGTCCGGGGCGCCCGGGACGGAGGTTCCACCGGGGCTCGGGGAGGCTCTCCCCGGCCTGGCTAGGGTTCGGAAGGTGGGACCGGACCCGGGGCTTGAACTCCATCTGGCCAGGCCCCGAGTGTGCTGGAGCCCCCTGTCCCGCAGGCCACCAGTGGGTCCGGGCGCAGGGGACGGGGCTCCACCGGGGCCCGGGGAGGCTCTCCCCAACCTGGCTAGGGTTCGGAAGGTGGGACCGGACCCGGGGCATGAACTCCATCTGGCCAGGCCCTGAGGGTGCTGGAGCCCCCTGTCCCGCAGGCCACCAGTGGGTCCGGGCGCTGGGGACGGGGCTCCACCGGGGCCCGGGGAGGCTCTCCCCGGCCTGGCTAGGGTTCGGAAGGTGGGACCGGACCCGGGGCTTGAACTCCATCTGGCCAGGCCCCGAGGGTGCTGGAGCCCCCTGTCCCGCAGGCCACCAGTGGGTCCGGGCGCTGGGGACGGGGCTCCACCGGTTCCCGGGGAGGCTCTCCCCAGCCTGGCTAGGGTTCGGAAGGTGGGACCGGACCCGGGGCTTGAACTCCATCTGGCCAGGCCCGAGGGTGCTGGTACCCCTCCGTCCATCAATCCGGCCTGGACGGAGGGTCCGCCGGGGGCCCAGGGGAGGCTCTCCCCGGCCCGGCCTAGGGTTCGGAAAGCCGGGACTGGTGCAGGGGACCGGGCCCGGGGCTTGAGCCCCGTCCGGCAGGGCCCAGTGGTGCGGGAATCCCCCCTCCGTCCTGCAAGCCGGCCGGGGGTCGGAGGCGCCCGGGACGGAGGGTCCATCAGGGCCTGGGGAGGCCTGAAGCCCCGGAGCCCTGCAGCCCCAGAGACCTGCAGCTCTGCAGCCCCCGGAACCCTGCAGCCCCAGAGCCCTGCAGCTCCGGGGCAGGCAGATTGGCGTCATTTTGGTCCTGGCCATCTGGTCGCCCCTCTCGCCTCGGCCATCTGGTCGCCCTGGAAGTCATGATGAGGTGCCATTCGCCTCCCGGATCCCAGCGAGGGCTCCAGGAGGTCGGGTACTTTCGCGCCTTGGGTCCCCTCTGTCACCTCGTGTGCACAGATTGCAAGAAAGTCAGGTAATTTCCCTCCGGATTACTAGGGACAGGGTACGCCCGGACACCCCTCCAAGGGTGGTGGTTCTCTGCTAGGGGGACCAGATGGGCTATGCCTGGGTAACACCTCCCTAGGCCACCCGGGGCTTCCTTCCTCCAGGCCAACGGCTTGTCAAATTGCCCAGGACGGTCTCCATGGCTCTTGGGCAGTCGTCCCCCGGGCGTCCGGGGCTCCATCCCTGCCGACGGCATGGAAAAGTGCCCGGGACGGGCTCCATACGTCCCGGGCAGTCCCCCCCCCCCCGGGCGTCCGGGGCACCCATCTCCAGGAGGCCAACAGCATGGCAAAGTACCCGGGACGGGCTCCATGGGTCCCGGGCAGTCCTCCCCCAGGCATCCGGGGCTTCCATCTCCAGGTCAACGGCAGGTCAAAGTGCCCAGGACGGGCTCCATGGGTCCCTGGCAGTCCTCCCCCCCCCCGGGCATCCGGGGCTCCCTTCCCCAGGCCAACGGCATGCCAGAGTGCCCAGGACGGGCTCCACGAGTCCCGGGCGTCCGGGGCTCCCTTCCCCGGGACACCGGCTTGTCAGAGTGCCCATGACGGGCTCCACGGGTCCCGGGTATCTGGGACTCCCTTCCCCGGGCCAACGGCATGCCGGAGTTCCCAGGACAGGCTCCACGGGTCCCGGGCATCCGGGGCTCCCTTCCCCGGTCCGACGGCTTGTCAGAGTGCCCAGGACGGGCTCCACGGTTCCCGGGCGTCCGGGGTTCCCTTCCCCGGGTCAGCGGCATGTCAGAGTGCCCAGGACGAGTTCCACGGGTCCCGAGCAGTCCTCCCCCGGGCGTCCGGGGCTCCCTTCCCCGGGCAGTCGGCAGGTCAGAGTGCCCAGGACGGGCTCCATGGGTCCCGGGCAGTCCTCCCCCCGGGCGTCCGGGGCTCCCTTCCCCGGGCCGACGGCAGATCAGAGTGCCCAGGACGGGCTCCACGGGTCCCGGGCAGTCCTCCCCCCGGGCGTCCGGCGCTCCCTTCTCCAGGCCGATGGCAGGTCAGAGTGACCAGGACGGGCTCCACGGGTCCCGAGCAGTCCTCTCCCAGGCGTACGTGGTTGTCCGACAGATTCGGGCAGATGTGCTTTTACGAACCGGATCGGAATCGGCCCAAATAATAATAATAATAATAATAATAATAATAATAATCCACATTTGTAAGGCGCACAATCACCCGTAAGGGTCTCTAGGCGCTAGGGGCCGTCGGGAAGATTAAGCAAGCTATTGCCCAGAATCACATGGTGCTGGGCTAATCTGCGGCCGGTGCCGGGGATCGAACCCTGATCTCTGGGATGCTCGAGGGTTACTACGCGCTCTACAAAAACCTTAAATAAAAAAATCTCCAGATTCCGGAGTCAGCCGCCCTAGCCGCGGCGCCAGCTATTTCCCAGAGTCACCTGGTGCTGGGCTAATCTGCCGCCGGTGCCGGGGATCGAACCGTGATCTCCAGATTCCGGAGTCAGCCTCCCTAGCCGCGGCGCCAGCTATTTCCCTGAGTCACGTGGTGCTGGGCTAATCTGCGGCCAGTGCCGGGGATCGAACCCTGATCTCTGGGATGCTCGAGGGTTACTACGCGCTCTACAAAAACCCTAAATAAAAAAATCTCCAGATTCCGGAGTCAGCCGCCCTAGCCGCGGCGCCAGCTATTTCCCAGAGTCACCTGGTGCTGGGCTAATCTGCCGCCGGTGCCGGGGATCGAACCGTGGTCACCAGATGGTGACCACGGTACGATCCCCGGCGCCGGCGGCAGATCAGAGTGCCCAAGACGGGGTCCATGTGACCCGGGCAGGCCTATCCCCTGGGTGTACGTGGTTTTCCGACATGTCGGTCGGATGTGCTTTTACGTACCGGATCGGAATCGGCCCCCATGAAATCGTACGTAAAGTATATAGCAATTCAACCTGAAATCTGCTGGGTCAGAAAGGGCTCGATTCCGATCCGTGTCGGAAGGTTAGGAGTCCGTACGAATTTGTCGGGACAGCATGGCAGAGTGCCCGGGATGGGCTCCATGGCTCTTGGGCAGTCGTCCCCCGGGCGTCCGGGGCTCCACCAGGCCGACGGCATGGCAGAGTGCCCGGGACGGGCTCCATGCGTCCCGGGCATTCGTCCCCCGGGCGTCCGGGGCTCCATCCAGGCCGGCGGCATGGCAGAGTGCCCGGGTCGGGCTGCATGCGTCCCGGGCATTCGTCCCCCGGGCGCCTGAAACTGCTGGGTCAGAAAGGGCTCGATTCCGATCCGTGTCGTACGGTTAGGAGTCCGTACGAATTTGTCGGGACGGCATGGCAGAGTGCCTGGGATGGGCTCCATGGCTCTTGGGCAGTCGTCCCCCGGGCGCCCGGGGCCCCATCCAGGCTGACGGTATGGCAGAGTGCCCGGGTCGGGCTCCATGGTTTTCACGGTGGTCCTCCCCTGGGTGTCAGGGGGCTCCTGGCCGACGGCATGGAAAAGTACCCAGGACGGGCTCCATGCGTCCCGGGCATTCGTCCCCCGGGCGTCCGGGGCTCCGTCCAGGCCGACGACATGGCAGAGTGCCCGGGTCGGGCTCCATGGTTTCCAGGGTGGTCCTCCCCAGGGTGTCGGGGCGCTCCAGGCCGAAGGCATGGAAAAGTGCCCAGGACGGGCTCCATGGGTCCCGGGCATTCGTCCCCCGGGCGTCCGGGGCTCCATCCAGGCTGACGGTATGGCAGAGTGCCCGGGTCGGGCTCCATGGCTTTCACGGTGGTCCTCCCCTGGGTGTCAGGGGCTCCAGGCCGAAGGCATGGATAAGTGCCCAGGACGGGCTCCATGCGTCCCGGGCATTCGTCCCCCGGGCGTCCGGGGCTCCATCCAGGCCGACGGCATGGCAGAGTGCCCGGGTCGGGCTCCATGGTTTCCAGGGTGGTCCTCCCCAGGGTGTCGGGGCGCTCCAGGCCGAAGGCATGGAAAAGTGCCCAGGACGGGCTCCATGGGTCCCGGGCATTCGTCCCCTTTGCGTCCGGGGCTCCATCCAGGCTGACGGTATGGCAGAGTGCCCGGGTCGGGCACGGGCACGGGGACAGGGACAGGGGCTTCACTTCCGTGTCCAGCCATCTGATCGCCCAGATTCCCTCGGCCATCTGGTCGCCCGGATCCCCTCGGGCATCTGGTCGCCCGCAACGCTTTCCTATGGGGCGACCAGATGGCCGAACTTCCCTGGAAGTCCCGATGAGGTGCCATTCGCCGCCCGGATCCTAGCGAGGGCTCCAGGAGGTCGGGTACATTCGCGCCTTGGGTCCCCTCTGTCACCTCGCGTGCACAGATTACAAGAAAAGGGGGTAATTTTCCTCCGGATTACTAGGGAGAAGGGTACGCCCGGACACCCCTCCGAGGCTGGTGGTTCTCTGCCATGGGGACCAGATGGGATATGCCTGGGCAACACCTCCCTAGGCCACCCGGAGCTTCCTTCCTCCCGGCCAACTGCATGTCAAATTGCCCAGGACGGGCTCCATGGCTCTTGGGCAGTCGTCCCCCGGGCGTCCGGTGCTCCATCCAGGCCGACGGCATGGTAGAGTGCCCGGGACAGGCTCCATGCGGCCCGGGCCTTCGTCCCCCCGGGCGTCCGGGGCTCCATCCAGGCTGACGGCATGGCAGAGTGCCTGGGACGGGCTCCATGCGTCCCGGGCATTCGTCCCCCGGGCGTCCGGGGCTCCATCCGGGCTGACGGCATGTCAGAGTGCCCAGGACGGGCTCCACGGGTCCCGGGCGTCCGGGGCTCCCTTTCCCCGGGGCAACGGCATGTCAGAGTGCCCAGGACGGGCTCCACGGGTCCCGGGCGTCCGGGGCTCCCTTTCCCCGGGCCAACGGCTTGTCAGAGTGCCCAGGACGGGCTCCACGGGCCCCGGGCGTCCGGGGCTCCCTTCCCCGGGCCAGCGGCATGTCAGAGTGCCCAGCACGGGCTCCACGGGCCCCGGTCATCCGGGGCACCCTTCCCCGGGCCAGCGGCATGTCAGAGTGCCCAGGACCAGTTCCACGGGTCCCGGGCAGGCCTCCCCCGGGCGTCCATGGCACCCACCTCCAGGCCGACGGCATGTAAAAGTGCCCAGGACGGGCTCCATGGGTCCCGGGCAGCCCACCCCCGGGCATCTGGGGCACCCATCTCCAGGAGGCCAACGGCGTTGCAAAGTACCCGTGAAGGGCTCCACGGGTACCGGGCAGTCCTCCCCCGGGCGTCCGGGGGCTCCCTTCTCCAGGCCAATGGCATGGTTCAATGCCCAGGACGGGATGTCAAGTGGCCAGGACGGGCTCCATGCGTCCCGGGCATTCGTCCCGGGACGGGGTGGAGCAGAGTCCAGGCGGCTTCACCTCCATGCCCGGCCATCTGATCGCCCAGATTCCCTCAGCCATCTGGTCGCCCGGATCCCCTCGGGCATCTGGTCGCCCGCAACGCTTTCCTATGGGGGGGGACCAGATGGCCGAACTTCCCTGGAAGTCTTAATGAGGTGCCATTCGCCTCCCGGATCCCAGCGAGGGCTCCATGAGGTCGGGTTCTTTCACGCCTTGGGTCCCCTCTGTCACCTCGCGTGCACAGATTGCAAGAAAGGGGGGTAATTTGCCTCCGGATTACTATGGGGCAGGGTATGCCCGGACACCCCTCCAGGGTTGGTGGTTCTCTGCCATGGGGACCAGATGGGATATGCCTGGGCAACACCTCCCTAGGCCACCCGGGGCTTCCTTCCTCCAGGCCAACTGCATGTCAAATTGCCCAGGACAGGCTCCATGGCTCTTGGGCAGTCCTCCCCCGGGCGTCCGGGGCTCCCTTCCCTGGGCCAAAGCATTTCAGAGTGCCCAGGACAGGCTCCACGGGTCCCGGGCGTCCAGGGCTCCCTTCCCCGGGCCAACGGCTTGTCAGAGTGCCCAGGACGGGCTCCACGGGCCCCGGGCGTCCGGGGCTCCCTTCCCCGGGCCAGCGGCATGTCAGAGTGCCCAGGACGGGCTCCACGGGCCCCGGTCATCCGGGGCACCCTTCCCCGGGCCAGCGGCATGTCAGAGTGCCCAGGACCAGTTCCACGGGTCCCGGGCAGTCCTCCCCCGGGCGTCCGGGGCTCCCTTCCCCGGGCCAAAGCATTTCAGAGTGCCCAGGACGGGCTCCACGGGTTCCGGGCGTCCAGGTCTCCCTTCCCCGGGCCAACGGCTTGTCAGAGTGCCCAGGACGGGCTCCACGGGCCCCGGGCGTCCGGGGCACCCTTCCCCGGGCCAGCGGCATGTCAGAGTGCCCAGGACGAGTTCCACGGGTCCCGGGCAGTCCTCCCCCGGGTGTCCGGGGCTCCCTTCCCCGGGCCAACGGCATACAGGAGTGCCCAGGACGGGCTCCACAGGTCCCGGTCGTCTGGGGCTCCCTTCCCCGGGCCAACGGCTTGTCAGAGTGCCAAGGACGGGCTCCACGATTCCCGGTCGTCTGGGGCTCCCTTCCCCGGGCCAACAGCTTGTCAGAGTGCCCAGGACGGGCTCCACGGGTCCCGGGCAGTCCTCCCCCGGGCCAACAGCAGGTCAGAGTGCCCAGGACGGGCTCCACGGGTCCCGGGCAGCCCACCCCCCGGGCGTTCGGGGCACCCATCTCCAGGAGGCCAACGGCGTTGCAAAGTACCCGGGAAGGGCTCCACGGGTACCGGGCAGTACTCCCCCGGGCGTCCGGGGGCTCCCTTCTCCAGGCCAACGGCATGGTTCAATGCCCAGGACGGGCTCCATGTGTCCCGGACAGACCTCCCCCGGGCGTCCGGGGCAGCCATCTCCAGGCCAACGGCATGGCTCAATGCCCAGGACGGGCTCCATGGGTCCGGGGAGGCGTCCCAATGCGCCTCCGGGCTTGGGAGCCCCGGCTGGGTCCAGGGGCCCGGCCGGGCCCCAGGTCGGGTGCTCCGGCCCTGGTCCCTGTCTCCCAGCCTACCGCACTGCCAAGGGCCTAGGAAGGGGTTCCGTTGTGCCCGGGGAGCCTCCCCTTGCTTGTCTGGGTTCAGGAGCTCTGTCCGGGGCCCCTAGGGGCCCGGGGGAGGGCGGCCTCCCCACCCCGGGCTCTGTCCTTGGTCCTGCTGCGTGGCAGGGTGCCCGGGACGGGGTCCGGAGGGACCGGGGAGGCGTCCCATGCACCTCCGGGCTTGGGAGCCCCGGCAGCGTCCAGGGGCCCGGCCGGGCCCTGGGTCGGGGGCTCCGGCCCTGGGCCCTGTCTCCCAGCCTCCCGCACTGCCAAGGGCCTGGGAAGGGGTTCCGATGTGCCCGGGGAGCCTCCCCTTGCTTGGCTGGGTTCAGGAGCAGTGGCTAGGGCCCCTGAGGGCCCGGGGAGGGCGGCCTCCCCACCCCGGGCTCTGTCCTTGGTCCTGCTGCGTGGCAGGGTGCCCGGGACGGGGTCCGGAGGGACCGGGGAGGCGTCCCATGCGCCTCCGGGCTCGGGAGCCCCGGCTGGGTCCAGGGGCCCGGGCGGGCCCCGGGTCGGGTGCTCCGGCCCTGGGCCCTGTCTCCCAGCCTGCCGCACTGCCAAGGGCCCGGGAAGGGGTTCCGATGTGCCCGGGGAGCCTCCCCTTGCTTGGCTGGGTTCAGGAGCAGTGGCTAGGGCCCCTGAGGGCCCGGGGAGGGCGGCCTCCCCACCCCGGGCTCTGTCCTTGGTCCTGCTGCGTGGCAGGGTGCCCGGGACGGGGTCCGGAGGGACCGGGGAGGCGTCCCATGCGCCTCCGTGCTTGGGAGCCCCGGCTGGGTCCAGGGGCCCGGCCGGGCCCCGGGTCGGGTGCTCCGGCCCTGGGCCCTGTCTCCCAGCCTGCCGCACTGCCAAGGGCCCGGAAAGGGGTTCCGATGTGCTCGGGGAGCCTCCCCTTGCTTGTCTGTGTTCAGGAGCTCCATCCGGGGCCCCTGAGGGCCCGGGGATGGCGGCCTCCCCACCCCGGGCTCCGTCCTGGGTCCTGGCGCGTGGCAGGGTGCCCGGGACGGGGTCCGGCGTGCCAGGGGAGGCTCGCCCTGCGCCTCCGGGCCTGGGAGCCCCGGCTGGGTCCAGGGGCCCGGCCGGGGCCCCGGGTGGGGCGCTCCGTCCCTGGGCCCTGTCCCCCGGCCTGCCGCACTGCCAAAGTCCCGGGACGGGGTTCCGTGGTGCCCGGGGAGCCTCCCCGTGCTTGGCTGGGTTCAGGAGCCCCACCCGGGGCCCCTGAGGGCCCCGGGGAGGGTTGCCTCCCCACCCCGGGCTCCGTCCTGGGTCCTGCCGCGGGGCAGGGTGCCCGGGACGGGGTCCGGCGGGCCCGGGGAGGCTTCCCCTGTGCCTCCGGGCCTGGGAGCCCCGGCTGGGTCCAGGGGCCCGGTCGGGGCCCGGGTCGGGCGCTCCGGCCCTGGGCCCGGTCCCCCGGGCTGCCGCTCCACCCAGGGCCCAGGACAGGGGTCCGTCGGTCCCTTGCAGGCCTCCCCTGCTTGTCAAGGTGTAAGCGGGCCCCGGGTCGGAGGGCCCGCCGGCCCCTGGCAGCCTCCATGGCTGTGGCCCGGCTGGGGCCCCGGGCCTCCGGCCCGGCATGCCCCGGGCGCCCGCTCCCTCCTTCGTGGGGGCACGGGGCGACCGGATGGCGTCCCTTTCGTGCCCGGCCATCTGGTCGCCCGGATCCCCTCGGCCATCTGGTCGCCCGTATCCCCTCGGCCATCTGGTCGCCCCTATCCCCTCGGCCATCTGGTCTCCCGGATCGCCTCGGCCATCTGGTCGCCCGCAATGCTTTCCAATGGGGGCGACCAGATGGCCGAACTTCCCTGGAAGTCCCGATGAGGTGCCATTTGCCTCCCGGATCCCAGCGAGGGCTCCAGGAGGTCGGGTACTTTCGCGCCTTGGGTCCCCTCTGTCACCTCTAGTGCACGGATTACAAGAAAGGGGGGTAATTTTCCTCCGGATTACTAGGGAGAGGGTCAGTCAGACCTCCGTGTGGTCTGGCGATTCTGAATCAGGGGAAGGCAGGACCCGGGCCCTCCCGCCGGGGCCCCCAGGGGCCTGGGTACGCACCTGCTGCTTAGCCCCCTTGCCGATGGGCCTTTTCCTCCGAGTTTGCTCAGGCAGGCCCCCGCGAGGTCTGGCCATGCTGAGACGGGGCCAGGCAGCACCCGGGCCCGCCCGCCGGGGCCCCCAGGGGCCCGGGAATGCACCTGCCTCTCAGCCCTTTCCCGATGGTCCTTTTTCTCCGAGTTTTTTTCCACAGTCTGACCTCCGATAGGTCCGGCGGTT
>NC_136058.1:327483263-327528263 GCF_964261635.1 Lissotriton helveticus | reverse complement strand
TGGTGGTTCTCTGCTAGAGGGACCAGATGGGCTATGCCTGGGTAACACCTTCCTAGGCCACCCGGGGCTTCCTTCCTCCAGGCCAACGGCTTGTCAAATTGCCCAGGACGGGCTCCATGGCTCTTGGGCAGTCGTCCCCCGGGCGTCCGGGGCTCCATCCCTGCCGACAGCATGGAAAAGTGCCCGGGACGGGCTCCATACGTCCCGGGCAGTCCTCCCCCGGGCGTCCGGGGCACCCATCTCCAGGAGGCCAACAGCATGGCAAAGTACACGGGACGGACTCCATGGGTCCCGGGCAGTCCTCCCCCAGGCATCCGGGGCTTCCATCTCCAGGCCAACGGCTTGTCAGAGTGCCCATGACGGGCTCCACGGGTCCCGGGTATCTGGGACTCCCTTCCCCGGGCCAACGGCATGCCGGAGTTCCCAGGACGGGCTCCACGGGTCCCGGGCGTCTGGGGCTCCCTTCCCCGGTCCGGCGGCTTGTCAGAGTGCCCAGGACGGGCTCCACAGTTCCCGGGCTTCCAGGGTTCCCTTCCCCGGGTCAGCGGCATGTCAGAGTGCCCAGGACGAGTTCCACGTGTCCCGGGCAGTCCTCCCCCGGGCGTCCGGGGCTCCCTTCCCCGGGCCGACGGCAGGTCAGAGTGCCCAGGATGGGCTCCACGGGTCCCGGGCAGTCCTCCCCCCGGGCGTCCGGGGCTCCCTTCCCCGGGCCGACGGCAGGTCAGAGTGCCCAGGACGGGCTCCACGGGTCATGGGCAGTCCTCCCCCGGGCGTCCGGCGCTCCCTTCTCCAGGCCGATGGCAGGTCAGAGTGACCAGGACGGGCTCCACGGGTCCCGGGCAGTCCTCTCCCGGGCGTACGTGGTTGTCCGACAGATTCGGGCAGATGTGCTTTTACGAACCGGATCGGAATCGGCCAAAATAATAATAATAATAATCCACATTTGTAAAGCGCACAATCACCCTTAAGGGTCTCTAGGCGCTAGGGGCCGTCGGGAAGATTAGCAAGCTATTGCCCAGAGTCACATGGTGCTGGGCTAATCTGCCGCCGGTGCCTGGGATCGAACCGTGATCCCCAGATTCCGGAGTCAGCCGCCCTAGCCGCGGCGCCAGCTATTGCCCAGAGTCACATGGTGCTGGGCTAATCTGCGGCCGGTGCCGGGTTCGAACCCTGATCTCCAGATTCCGGAGTCAGCCGCCCTAGCCGCGGCGCCAGCTATTTTCCAGAGTCACGTGGTGCTGGGCTAATCTGCCGCCGGTGCCGGGGATCGAACCGTGATCTACAGATTTCAGAGTCAGCCTCCCTAGCCGCGGCGCCAGCTATTTTCCAGAGTCACGTGGTGCTGGGCTAATCTGCCGCCGGTGCCGGGGATCGAACCGTGATCCCCAGATGGGGATATCCCAAAAATCTGGCATAGATACGGCCCGCCAGGACAGGTTTTGACACCCCTGCTCTACCACTGAGGTATATCCCCAGCTTTATAGTACAATCAGAATGACAAAATATCAGTACATCATGAAAGAGTGAGAGGATCATACTAAGTTGTTCCGGAAAGTACAACCTTGAAACTGTGGAACAGGAGAAGTAGTCCTTAATATTATTTATTAAAGGAAAACTGGATCATTTAAAAAACAGATATTTGTTTCATTGTTATTTTATTTGAATAGGCAGTGGTACATAGGACCAATGCCTCTACATACAATGATTGTTTTGAAACATTCTTAAAGGGGAAGAGGTTTTTATGGGACACCTTATCATTTGAGGATTGGTTACCACAACCACTGAGATGGTGATGAAGTATGATTGTTTTGGGCCAAATTATGGTGGAAAAACATTTCTACGTACCACTACAATTCGGTATTTGGAAGGTACACCCAAACACCCCTTTCGAATACCTTCCATTTAATACATCAGAAAAAGCCATTTTGCGTTTGCAAATGGCCTGATTCTTCAGACCAGCCTTCTTGTAACTGCAATGATAGTTCGTACATCTTGCACGTAGGCAGAGCTTTTAGGGAGAAATTAAATAGTTCTTACGTTGCACAAAAATGAAGTGCTTCAAACAAACACATACTTTGCATGCACAGAGAAGAGGTGGAATATATGTTAGACTGAAGACACAGGTGAAATGAGTAATAGATTGACTGCTTCGCTGCCAAGTTTTATACACCATTTCTTCAGTGCAATACAAGAAAGCACCAAACAGTATAACAAAGTTGTCAATTGGTTTCATAGTCCATTCCCTTTGTTTAGTGCTGTGAAAGGAAGAGCCGAATTCCAAAATTGATCAATGATGTTTCAGAAATTCCCCAAAGGGAATACCAAGCCGAGTGTTAAAAACTGCATTTACTCACAGGTTTTGAGCAGGAAACACTGAAATGCTATTAAAGTGCAATATCCAAGGGAACACTGACTCTGTCAAAGATGATACAAATGGAATTGATGAAAAGTCCCAATTACAAACAACAGAATCAAAATAAGGTGAGGGGACACCCGGATTTGAACCAGGTACCTCTTGATCTGCAGTCAAATGCTCTACCACTGAGCTATATCCCCAACTTTTCAGTCAAATCAGAATGACAAAATATCAGTACATCATGAAAGAGTGTGAGGATCATACTAAGTTGTGCCAGAAAGTACAACCTTAAAACTGTGGAACAGGAGAAGTAGTCCTTAATATTATTTATTAAAGGAAAACTGGATCATTTAAAAAACAGATTTATTTGTTTCATTGTTAGTTTATTTGAATAGGCAGTGGTACATAGGACCAATGCCTCTACATACAATGATTGTTTTGAAACATTCTGAAAGGGGAAGAAGTTTTTACGGGACACCTTATCATTTGAGGATTGGTTACCACAATCACTGAGATGGTGAAGAAGTATGATTGTTTTGGGTCAAATAATGGTGGAAAATCATTTCTACGTACCACTACAATTCGGTATTTGGAAGATAAACCCAAACACCCCTTTCGAATACCTTCCATTTAATACATCAGAAAAAGCCATTTTGCGTTTGCAAATGGCCTGATTCTTCAGACCAGCCTTCTTGCAACTGCAATGATAGTTCGTACATCTTGCACGCAGGCAGAGCTTTTAAGGAGAAATTAAATAGTTCGTACGTTGCACAAAAATGAAGTGCTTCAAACAAACACATACTTTGCATGCACAGAGAAGAGGTGGAATATATGTAAGACTGAAGACACAGGTGAAATGAGAAATAGATTGACTGCTTCGCTGCCAAGTTTTATACGCCATTTCTTCAGTGCAATACAAGAAAGCACCAAACAGTATAACAAAGTTGTCAATTGGTTTCATAGTCCATTCCCTTTGTTTAGTGCTGTGAAAGGAAGAGCCGAATTCCAAAATTGATCAATGATGTTTCAGAAATTTCCCAAAGGGAATACCAAGCCGAGTGTTAAAAACTGCTTTTACTCACAGGTTTTGAGAAGCAAACACTGTAATGCCATTAAAGTGCAATATCCAAGGGAACACTGACTCTGTCAAAGATGATCCAAATGGAATTAATTGAAAGTCCCAATTACAAACAACAGAATCAAAATAGGGTGAGGGGACACCAGGATTTGAACCAGGGACCTCTTGATCTCCAGTCAAATGCTCTACCACTGAGCGATATCCCCAGCTTTTCAGTAAAATCAGAATGACAAAATATCAGTACATCATGAAAGAGTGTGAGGATCATACTAAGTTGTGCCAGAAAGTACAACCTTAAAACTGTGGAACAGGAGAAGTAGTCCTTAATATTATTTATTAAAGGAAAACTGGATCATTTAAAAAACTGATTTATTTGTTTCATTGTTAGTTTATTTGAATAGGCAGTGGTACATAGGACCAATGCCTCTCCATACAATGATTGTTTTGAAACATTCTGAAAGGGGAAGAAGTTTTTACGGGACACCCTATCATTTGATGATTGGTTACCACAAACACTGAGATGGTGAAGAAGTATGATTGTTTTGGGTCAAATAATGGTGGAAAAACATTTCTACGTACCACTAAAATTCAGTATTTGGAAGGCACACCCAAACACCCCTTTCGAATACCTTCCATTTAATACATCAGAAAAAGCCATTTTGCGTTTGCAAATGGCCTGATTCTTCAGACCAGCCTTCTTGCAAATGCAATGATAGTTCGTACATCTTGCACGTAGGCAGAGATTTTAAGGAGAAATTAAATAGTTCCTACGTTGCACAAAAATGAAGTGCTTCAAACGAACACATACTATGCATGCACAGAGAAGAGGTGGAATATATGTAAGACTGAAGACACAGGTGAAATGTGAAATAGATTGACTGCTTCGCTGCCAAGTTTTATACGCCATTTCTTCAGTGCAATACAAGAAAGCACCAAACAGTATAACAAAGTTGTCAATTGGTTTCATAGTCCATTCCCTTTGTTTAGTGCTGTCAAAGGAAGAGCTGAATTCCAAAATTGATCAATGATGTTTCAGAAATTTCCCAAAGGGAATACCAAGCCGAGTGTTAAAAACTGCATTTACTCACAGGTTTTGAGCAGGAAACACTGAAATGCTATTAAAGTGCAATATCCAAGGGAACACTGACTCTGTCAAAGATGATAAGAATGGAATTGATGAAAAGTCCCAATTACAAACAACAGAATCAAAATAGGGTGAGGGGACACCCGGATTTGAACCAGGGACTTCTTGATCTGCAGTCAAATGCTCTACCACTGAGCTATATCCCCAGCTTTTCAGTAAAATCAGAATGACAAAATATCAGTACATCATGAAAGAGTGTGAGGATCATACTAAGTTGTGCCAGAAAGAACAACCTTAAAACTGTGGATCAGGAGAAGTAGTCCTTAATATTATTTATTAAAGGAAAACTGGATCATTTAAAAAACAGATTTATTTGTTTCATTGTTAGTTTATTTGAATAGGCAGTGGTACATAGGACCAATGCCTCTACATATAATGATTGTTTTGAAACATTCTGAAAGGGGAAGAAGTTTTTACGGGACACTTTATCATTTGAGGATTGGTTACCACAATCACTGAGATGGTGAAGAAGTATGATTGTTTTGGGTCAAATAATGGTGGAAAAACATTTCTACGTACCACTACAATTCGGTATTTGGAAGATACACCCAAACACCCCTTTCGAATACCTTCCATTTAATACATCAGAAAAAGCCATTTTGCGTTTGCAAATGGCCTGATTCTTCAGACCAGCCTTCTTGCAACTGCAATGATAGTTCGTACATCTTGCACGTAGGCAGAGCTTTTAGGGAGAAATTAAATAGTTCCTACGTTGCACAAAAATGAAGTGCTTCAAACAAACACATACTTTGCATGCACAGAGAAGAGGTGGAATATATTTAAGACTGAAGACACAGGTGAAATGAGAAATAGATTGACTGCTTCGCTGCCAAGTTTTATACGCCATTTCTTCAGTGCAATACAAGAAAGGACCAAACAGTATAACAAAGTTGTCAATTGGTTTCATAGTCCATTCCCTTTGTTTAGTGCTGTGAAAGGAAGAGCCGAATTCCAAAATTGATCAATGATGTTTCAGAAATTTCCCAAAGGGAATACCAAGCCGAGTGTTAAAAACTGCATTTACTCACAGGTTTTGAGAAGCAAACACTGTAATGCCATTAAAGTGCAATATCCAAGGGAACACTGACTCTGTCAAAGATGATCCAAATGGAATTGATGGAAAGTCCCAATTACAAACAACAGAATCAAAATAGGGTGAGGGGACACCAGGATTTGAACCAGGTACCTCTTGATCTGCAGTCAAATGCTCTACCACTGAGCTATATCCCCAGCTTTTCAGTAAAATCAGAATGACACAATATCAGTACATCATGAAAAAGTGTGAGGATCATACTAAGTTGTGCCAGAAAGTACAACCTTAAAACTGTGGAACAGGAGAAGTAGTCCTTAATATTATTTATTAAAGGAAAACTGGATCATTTAAAAAACAGATTTATTTGTTTCATTGTTAGTTTATTTGAATAGGCAGTGGTACATAGGACCAATGCCTCTACATACAATGATTGTTTTGAAACATTCTGAAAGGGGAAGAAGTTTTTACGGGACACCCTATCATTTGATGATTGGTTACCACAAACACTGAGATGGTGAAGAAGTATGATTGTTTTGGGTCAAATAATGGTGGAAAAACATTTCTACGTACCACTACAATTCAGTATTTGGAAGGCACACCCAAACACCCCTTTCGAATACCTTCCATTTAATACATCAGAAAAAGCCATTTTGCGTTTGCAAATGGCCTGATTTTTCAGACCAGCCTTCTTGCAAATGCAATGATAGTTCGTACATCTTGCACGTAGGCAGAGCTTTTAAGGAGAAATTAAATAGTTCCTACGTTGCACAAAAATGAAGTGCTTCAAACAAACACATACTTTGCATGCACAGAGAAGAGGTGGAATATATGTAAGACTGAAGACACAGGTGAAATGTGAAATAGATTGACTGCTTCGCTGCCAAGTTTTATACGCCATTTCTTCAGTGCAATACAAGAAAGCACCAAACAGTATAACAAAGTTGTCAATTGGTTTCATAGTCCATTCCCTTTGTTTAGTGCTGTCAAAGGAAGAGCTGAATTCCAAAATTGATCAATGATGTTTCAGAAATTTCCCAAAGGGAATACCAAGCCGAGTGTTAAAAACTGCATTTACTCACAGGTTTTGAGCAGGAAACACTGAAATGCTATTAAAGTGCAATATCCAAGGGAACACTGACTCTGTCAAAGATGATAAGAATGGAATTGATGAAAAGTCCCAATTACAAACAACAGAATCAAAATAGGGTGAGGGGACACCCGGATTTGAACCAGGGACCTCTTGATCTGCAGTCAAATGCTCTACCACTGAGCTATATCCCCAGCTTTTCAGTAAAATCAGAATGACAAAATATCAGTACATCATGAAAGAGTGTGAGGATCATACTAAGTTGTGCCAGAAAGAACAACCTTAAAACTGTGGATCAGGAGAAGTAGTCCTTAATATTATTTATTAAAGGAAAACTGGATCATTTAAAAAACAGATTTATTTGTTTCATTGTTAGTTTATTTGAATAGGCAGTGGTACATAGGACCAATGCCTCTACATACAATGATTGTTTTGAAACATTCTGAAAGGGGAAGAAGTTTTTACGGGACACTTTATCATTTGAGGATTGGTTACCACAATCACTGAGATGGTGAAGAAGTATGATTGTTTTGGGTCAAATAATGGTGGAAAAACATTTCTACGTACCACTACAATTCGGTATTTGGAAGATACACCCAAACACCCCTTTCGAATACCTTCCATTTAATACATCAGAAAAAGCCATTTTGCGTTTGCAAATGGCCTGATTCTTCAGACCAGCCTTCTTGCAACTGCAATGATAGTTCGTACATCTTGCACGTAGGCAGAGCTTTTAAGGAGAAATTAAATAGTTCCTACGTTGCACAAAAATGAAGTGCTTCAAACAAACACATACTTTGCATGCACAGAGAAGAGGTGGAATATATGTACGACTGAAGACACAGGTGAAATGAGAAATAGATTGACTGCTTCGCTGCCAAGTTTTATACGCCATTTCTTCAGTGCAATACAAGAAAGTACCAAACAGTATAACAAAGTTGTCAATTGGTTTCATAGTCCATTCCCTTTGTTTAGTGCTGTGAATGGAAGAGCCGAATTCCAAAATTGATCAATGATGTTTCAGAAATTTCCCAAAGAGAATACCAAGCCGAGTGTTAAAAACTGCATTTACTCACAGGTTTTGAGAAGCAAACACTGCAATGCCATTAAAGTGCAATATCCAAGGGAACACTGACTCTGTCAAAGATGATTCAAATGGAATTGATGGAAAGTCCCAATTACAAACAACAGAATCAAAATAGGGTGAGGGGACACCAGGATTTGAACCAGGGACCTCTTGATCTGCAGTCAAATGCTCTACCACTGAGCTATATCCCCAGCTTTTCAGTAAAATCAGAATGACTAATATCAGTACATCATGAAAGAGTGTGAGGATCATACTAAGTTGTGCCAGAAAGTACAACCTTAAAACTGTGGAACAGGAGAAGTAGTCCTTAATATTATTTATTAAAGGAAAACTGGATCATTTAAAAAACAGATTTATTTGTTTCATTGTTAGTTTATTTGAATAGGCAGTGGTACATAGGACCAATGCCTCTACATACAATGATTGTTTTGAAACATTCTGAAAGGAGAAGAAGTTTTTACGGGACACTTTATCATTTGAGGATTGGTTACCATAATCACTGAGATGGTGAAGAAGTATGATTGTTTTGGGTCAAATAATGGTGGAAAAACATTTCTACGTACCACTACAATTCGGTATTTGGAAGATACACCCAAACACCCCTTTCGAATACCTTCCATTTAATACATCAGAAAAAGCCATTTTGCGTTTGCAAATGGCCTGATTCTTCAGACCAGCCTTCTTGCAACTGCAATGATAGTTCGTACATCTTGCACGTAGGCAGAGCTTTTAAGGAGAAATTAAAGAGTTCCTACGTTGCACAAAAATGAAGTGCTTCAAACAAACACATACTTTGCATGCAAAGAGAAGAGGTTGAATATATGTAAGACTGAAGACACAGGTGAAATGAGAAATAGATTGACTGCTTCGCTGCCATGTTTTATACGCCATTTCTTCAGTGCAATACAAGAAAGTACCAAACAGTATAACAAAGTTGTCAATTGGTTTCATAGTCCATTCCCTTTGTTTAGTGCTGTGAAAGGAAGAGCCGAATTCCAAAATTGATCAATGATGTTTCAGAAATTTCCCAAAGGGAATACCAAGCAGAGTGTTAAAAACTGCATTTACTCACAGGTTTTGAGAAGCAAACACTGTAATGCCATTAAAGTGCAATATCCAAGGGAACACTGACTCTGTCAAAGATGATCCAAATGGAATTGATGGAAAGTCCCAATTACAAACAACAGAATCAAAATAGGGTGAGGGGACACCAGGATTTGAACCAGGGACCTCTTGATCTGCAGTCAAATGCTCCACCACTGAGCTATGTCCCCAGTTTACAGTACAATCAGAATGACAAAATATCAGTACATCATGAAAGAGTGAGAGGATCATACTAAGTTGCTCCGGAAAGTACAACCTTGAAACTGTGGAACAGGAGAAGTAGTCCTTAATATTATTTATTAAAGGAAAACTGGATCATTTAAAAAACAACTATTTGTTTCATTGTTATTTTATTTGAATAGGCAGTGGTACATAGGACCAATGCCTCTACATACAATGATTGTTTTGAAACATTCTTAAAGGGGAAGAGGTTTTTTCGGGACACCTTATCATTTGAGGATTGGTTACCACAATCACTGAGATGGTGATGAAGTATGATTGTTTTGGGCCAAATTATGGTGGAAAAACATTTCTACGTACCACTACAATTCGGTATTTGGAAGGTACACCCAAACACCCCTTTCGAATACCTTCCATTTAATACATCAGAAAAAGCCATTTTGCGTTTGCAAATGGCCTGATTCTTCAGACCAGCCTTCTTGCAACTGCAATAATAGTTTGTACATCTTGCACGTAGGCAGAGCTTTTAGGGAGAAATTAAATAGTTCCTACGTTGCACAAAAATGAAGTGCTTCAAACAAACACATACTTTGCATGCACAGAGAAGAGGTGGAATATATGTAAGACTGAAGACACAGGTGAAATGAGAAATAGATTGACTGCTTCGCTGCCAAGTTCTATACGCCATTTCTTCAGTGCAATACAAGAAAGCACCAAAAAGTATAACAAAGTTGTCAATTGGTTTCATAGTCCATTCCCTTTGTTTAGTGCTGTGAAAGGAAGAGCCGAATTCCAAAATTGATCAATGATGTTTCAGAAATTCCTCAAAGGGAATACCAAGCAGAGTGTTAAAAACTGCATTTACTCACAGGTTTTGAGCAGGAAACACTGAAATGATATTAAAGTGCAATATCCAAGGGAACACTGACTCTGTCAAAGATGATCCAAATGGAATTGATGAAAAGTCCCAATTACAAACCACAGAATCAAAATAGGGTGAGGGGACACCCGGATTTGAACCAGGGACCTCTTGATCTGCAGTCAAATGCTCTACCACTGAGCTCTATCCCCAGCTTTATAGTACAATCAGAATGACAAAATATCAGTACATCATGAAAGAGTGAGAGGATCATACTAAGTTGTTCCAGAAAGTACAACCTTGAAACTGTGGAACAGGAGAAGTAGTCCTTAATATTATTTATTAAAGGAAAACTGGATCATTTAAAAAACAGATATTTGTTTCATTGTTATTTTATTTGAATAGGCAGTGGTACATAGGACCAATGCCTCTACATACAATGATTGTTTTGAAACATTCTTAAAGGGGAAGAGGTTTTTATGGGACACCTTATCATTTGAGGATTGGTTACCACAATCACTGAGATGGTGATGAAGTATGATTGTTTTGGGCCAAATTATGGCGGAAAAACATTTCTTTGTACCACTACAATTCGGTATTTGGAAGGTACACCCAAACACCCCTTTCGAATACCTTCCATTTAATACATCAGAAAAAGCCATTTTACGTTTGCAAATGGCCTGATTCTTCAGACCAGCCTTCTTGTAACTGCAATGATAGTTCGTACATCTTGCACGTAGGCAGAGCTTTTACGGAGAAATTAAATAGTTCTTACGTTGCACAAAAATGAAGTGCTTCAAACAAACACATACTTTGCATGCACAGAGAAAAGGTGGAATATATGTAAGACTGAAGACACAGGTGAAATGAGAAATAGATTGACTGCTTCGCTGCCAAGTTTTAAACGCCATTTCTTCAGTGCAATACAAGAAAGCACCAAATAGTATAACAAAGTTGTCAATTGGTTTCATAGTCCATTCCCTTTGTTTAGTGCTGTGAAAGGAAGAGCCGAATTCCAAAATTGATCAATGATGTTTCAGAAATTCCCCAAAGGGAATACCAAGCCGAGTGTTAACAACTGCATTTACTCACAGGTTTTTAGCAGGAAACACTGAAATGCTATTAAAGTGCAATATCCAAGGGAACAATGACTCTGTCAAAGATGATCCAAATGGAATTGATGAAAAGTCTCAATTACAAACAACAGAATCAAAATAGGGTGAGGGGGCACCAGGATTTGAACCAGGGACCTCTTGATCTGCAGTCAAATGCTCTACCACTGAGCTATATCGCCAGCTTTTCAGTAAAATCAGAATGACAAAATATCAGTACATATTGAAAGAGTGTGAGGATCATACTAAGTTGTGCAAGAAAGTACAACCTTGAAACTGTGGAACAGGAGAAGTAGTCCTTAATATTATTTATTAAAGGAAAACTGGATCATTTAAAAAACAGATTTATTTGTTTCATTGTTATTTTATTTGAATAGGCAGTGGTACATAGGACCAATGCCTCTACATACAATGATTGTTTTGAAACATTCTTTAAGGGGAAGAGGTTTTTACGGGACAACTTATCATTTGAGGATTGGTTACCACAATCACGGAGATGGTGATGAAGTATGTTTGTTTTGGGCCAAATTATGGTGGAAAAACATTTCTACGTACCACTACAATTCGGTATTTGGAAGGTACACCCAAACACCCCTTTCGAATACCTTCCATTTAATACATCAGAAAAAGCCATTTTGCGTTTGCAAATGGCCTGATTCTTCAGACCAGCCTTCTTGCAACTGCAATGATAGTTCGTACATCTTGCAGGTAGGCAGAGATTTTAAGAAGAAATTAAATAGTTCCTACGTTGCACAAAAATGAAGTGCTTCAAACAAACACATACTTTGCATGCACAGAGAAGAGGTGGAATATATGTAAGACTGAAGACACAGGTGACATGAGAAATAGATTGACTGCTTCGCTGCCAAGTTTTATACGCCATTTCTTCAGTGCAATACAAGAAAGCACCAAACAGTATAACAAAGTTGTCAATTGGTTTCATAGTCCATTCCCTTTGTTTAGTGCTGTGAAAGGAAGAGCCGAATTCCAAAATTGATCAATGATGTTTCAGAAATTTCCCAAAGGGAATAACAAGCCGAGTGTTAAAAACTGCATTTACTCACAGGTTTTGAGCAGGAAACACTGAAATGCTATTAAAGTGCAATATCCAAGGGAACACTGACTCTGTCAAAGATGATCCAAATGGAATTGATGAAAAGTCCCAATTACAAACAACAGAATCAAAATAGGGTGAGAGGACACCCAGATTTGAACCAGGGACCTCTTGAGCTGCAGTCAAATGCTCTACCACTGAGCTATATCCCCAGCTTTTCAGTAAAGTCAGAATGACAAAATATCAGTACATATTGAAAGAGTGTGAGGATCATACTAAGTTGTGCCAGAAAGTACAACCTTGAAACTGTGGAACAGGAGAAGTAGTCCTTAATATTATTTATTAAAGGAAAACTGGATCATTTAAAAAACAGATTTATTTGTTTCATTGTTATTTTATTTGAATAGGCAGTGGTACATAGGACCAATGCCTCTACATACAATGATTGTTTTGAAACATGCTTAAAGGGGAAGAGGTTTTTACGGGACACCTTATCATTTGAGGATTGGTTACCACAATCACGGAGATGGTGATGAAGGATGATTGTTTTGGGCCAAATTATGGTGGAAAAACATTTCTACGTACCACTAGAATTTGGTATTTGGAAGGTACACCCAAACACCCCTTTCGAATACCTTCCATTTAATACATCAGAAAAAGCCATTTTGCGTTTGCAAATGGCCTGATTCTTCAGACCAGCCTTCTTGCAACTGCAATGATAGTTCATACATCTTGCACGTAGGCAGAGCTTTTAAGGAGAAATTAAATAGTTCCTACGTTGCACAAAAATGAAGTGCTTCAAACAAACACATAATTTGCATGCACAGAGAAGAGGTGGAATATATGTAAGACTGAAGACACAGGTGAAATGAGAAATAGATTGACTGCTTCGCTGCCAAGTTTTATACCCCATTTCTTCAGTGCAATACAAGAAAGCACCAAAGAATATAACAAAGTTGTCAATTGGTTTCAAAGTCCATTCCCTTTGTTTAGTGCTGTGAAAGGAAGAGCCGAATTCCAAAATTGATCAATGATGTTTCAGAAATTACCCAAAGGGAATACCAAGCTGAGTGTTAAAAACTGCATTTACTCACAGGTTTTGAGAAGCAAACACTGTAATGCCATTAAAATGCAATATCCAAGGGAACACTGACTCTGTCAAAGATGATCCAAATGGAATTGATGGAAAGTCCCAATTACAAACAACAGAATCAAAATAGGGTGAGGGGACACCAGGATTTTAACCAGGTACCTCTTGATCTGCAGTCAAATGCTCTACCACTTAGCTATATCCCCAGCTTTTCAGTAAAATCAGAATGACAAAATATCAGTACATCATGAAAGAGTGTGAGGATCATACTAAGTTGTGCCAGAAAATACAACCTTGAAACTGTGGAACAGGAGAAGTAGTCCTTAATATTATTTATTAAAGGAAAACTGGATCATTTAAAAAACAGATTTATTTGTTTCATTGTTATTTTATTTGAATAGGCAGTGGTACATAGGACCAATGCCTCTACATACAATGATTGTTTTGAAACATTCTTTAAGGGGAAGAGGTTTTTACGGGACACCTTATCATTTGAGGATTGGTTACCACAACCATGGAGATGGTGATGAAGTATGTTTGTTTTGGGCCAAATTATGGTGGAAAAACATTTCTACGTACCACTACAATTCGGTATTTGGAAGGTACACCCAAACACCCCTTTCGAATACCTTCCATTTAATACATCAGAAAAAGCCATTTTGCGTTTGCAAATGGCCTGATTCTTCAGACCAGCCTTCTTGCAACTGCAATGATAGTTCGTACATCTTGCACGTAGGCAGAGCTTTTAAGGAGAAATTAAAGAGTTCCTACGTTGCACAAAAATGAAGTGCTTCAAACAAACACATACTTTTCATGCACAGAGAAGAGGTTGAATATATGTAAGACTGAAGACACAGGTGAAATGAGAAATAGATTGACTGCTTCGCTGCCAAGTTTTATACGCCATTTCTTCAGTGCAATACAAGAAAGTACCAAACAGTATAACAAAGTTGTCAATTGGTTTCATAGTCCATTCCCTTTGTTTAGTGCTGTGAAAGGAAGAGCCGAATTCCAAAATTGATCAATGATGTTTCAGAAATTTCCCAAAGGGAATACCAAGCCGAGTGTTAAAAACTGCATTTACTCACAGGTTTTGAGAAGCAAACACTGTAATGCCATTAAAGTGCAATATCCAAGGGAACACTGACTCTGTCAAAGATGATCCAAATGGAATTGATGGAAAGTCCCAATTACAAACAACAGAATCAAAATAGGGTGAGGGGACACCAGGATTTGAACCAGGGACCTCTTGAGCTGCAGTCAAATGCTCCACCACTGAGCTATTTCCCCAGCTTTACATTACAATCAGAATGACAAAATATCAGTACATCATGAAAGAGTGAAAGGATCATACTAAGTTGTTCCGGAAAGTACAACCTTGAAACTGTGGAACAGGAGAAGTAGTCCTTAATATTATTTATTAAAGGAAAACTGGATCATTTAAAAAACAACTATTTGTTTCATTGTTATTTTATTTGAATAGGCAGTGGTACATAGGACCAATGCCTCTACATACAATGATTGTTTTGAAACATTCGTAAAGGGGAAGAGGTTTTTACGGGACACCTTATCATTTGAGGATTGGTTACCACAATCACTGAGATGGTGATGAAGTATGATTGTTTTGGGCCAAATTATGGTGGAAAAACATTTCTACGTACCACTACAATTCGGTATTTGGAAGGTACACCCAAACACCCCTTTCAAATACCTTCCATTTAATACATCAGAAAAAGCTATTTTGCGTTTGCAAATGGCCTGATTCTTCAGACCAGCCTTCTTGCAACTGCAATAATAGTTTGTACATCTTGCACGTAGGCAGAGCTTTTAGGGAGAAATTAAATAGTTCCTACGTTGCACAAAAATGAAGTGCTTCAAACAAACACATACTTTGCATGCACAGAGAAGAGGTGGAATATATGTAAGACTGAAGACACAGGTGAAATGAGAAATAGATTGACTGCTTCGCTGCCAAGTTTTATACGCCATTTCTTCAGTGCAATACAAGAAAGCACCAAACAGTATAACAAAGTTGTCAATTGGTTTCATAGTCCATTCCCTTTGTTTAGTGCTGTGAAAGGAAGAGCCGAATTCCAAAATTGATCAATGATGTTTCAGAAATTCCTCAAAGGGAATACCAAGCAGAGTGTTAAAAACTGCATTTACTCGCAGGTTTTGAGCAGGAAACACTGAAATGCTATTAAAGTGCAATATCCAAGGGAACACTGACTCTGTCAAAGATGATCCAAATGGAATTGATGAAAAGTCCCAATTACAAACCACAGAATCAAAATAGGGTGAGGGGACACCCGGATTTGAACCAGGGCCCTCTTGATCTGCAGTAAATTGCTCTACCACTGAGCTCTATCCCCAGCTTTATAGTACAATCAGAATGACAAAATATCAGTACATCATGAAAGAGTGAGAGGATCATACTAAGTTGTTCCAGAAAGTACAACCTTGAAACTGTGGAACAGGAGAAGTAGTCCTTAATATTATTTATTAAAGGAAAACTGGATCATTTAAAAAACAGATATTTGTTTCATTGTTATTTTATTTGAATAGGCAGTGGTACATAGGACCAATGCCTCTACATACAATGATTGTTTTGAAACATTCTTAAAGGGGAAGAGGTTTTTATGGGACACCTTATCATTTGAGGATTGGTTACCACAATCACTGAGATGGTGATGAAGTATGATTGTTTTGGGCCAAATTATGGTGGAAAAACATTTCTACGTACCACTACAATTCGGTATTTGGAAGGTACACCCAAACACCCCTTTCGAATACCTTCCATTTAATACGTCAGAAAAAGCCATTTTGCGTTTGCAAATGGCCTGATTCTTCAGACCAGCCTTCTTGTAACTGCAATGATAGTTCGTACATCTTGCACGTAGGCAGAGCTTTTAGGGAGAAATTAAATAGTTCTTACGTTGCACAAAATTGAAGTGCTTCAAACAAACACATACTTTGCATGCACAGAGAAAAGGTGGAATATATGTAAGACTGAAGACACAGGTGAAATGAGAAATAGATTGACTGCTTTGCTGCCAAGTTTTAAACGCCATTTCTTCAGTGCAATACAAGAAAGCACCAAATAGTATAACAAAGTTGTCAATTGGTTTCATAGTCCATTCCCTTTGTTTAGTGCTGTGAAAGGAAGAGCCGAATTCCAAAATTGATCAATGATGTTTCAGAAATTCCCCAAAGGGAATACCAAGCCGAGTGTTAACAACTGCATTTACTCACAGGTTTTTAGCAGGAAACACTGAAATGCTATTAAAGTGCAATATCCAAGGGAACAATGACTCTGTCAAAGATGATCCAAATGGAATTGATGAAAAGTCTCAATTACAAACAACAGAATCAAAATAGGGTGAGGTGGCACTAGGATTTGAAACAGGGACCTCTTGATCTGCAGTCAAATGCTCTACCACTGAGCTATATCCCCAGCTTTTCAGTAAAATCAGAATGACAAAATATCAGTACATATTGAAAGAGTGTGAGGATCATACTAAGTTGTGCAAGAAAGTACAACCTTGAAACTGTGGAACAGGAGAAGTAGTCCTTAATATTATTTATTAAAGGAAAACTGGATCATTTAAAAAACAGATTTATTTGTTTCATTGTTATTTTATTTGAATAGGCAGTGGTACATAGGACCAATGCCTCTACATACAATGATTGTTTTGAAACATTCTTTAAGGGGAAGAGGTTTTTACGGGACACCTTATCATTTGAGGATTGGTTACCACAATCACGGAGATGGTGATGAAGTATGTTTGTTTTGGGCCAAATTATGGTGGAAAAACATTTCTACGTACCACTACAATTCGGTATTTGGAAGGTACACCCAAACACCCCTTTCGAATACCTTCCATTTAATACATCAGAAAAAGCCATTTTGCATTTGCAAATGGCCTGATTCTTCAGACCAGCCTTCTTGCAACTGCAATGATAGTTCGTACATCTTGCAGGTAGGCAGAGATTTTAAGAAGAAATTAAATAGTTCCTACGTTGCACAAAAATGAAGTGCTTCAAACAAACACATACTTTGCATGTACAGAGAAGAGGTGGAATATATGTAAGACTGAAGACACAGGTGAAATGAGAAATAGATTGACTGCTTCGCTGCCAAGTTTTATACGCCATTTCTTCAGTGCAATACAAGAAAGCACCAAACAGTTTAACAAAGTTGTCAATTGGTTTCATAGTCCATTCCCTTTGTTTAGTGCTGTGAAAGGAAGAGCCGAATTCCAAAATTGATCAATGATGTTTCAGAAATTTCCCAAAGGGAATAACAAGCCGAGTGTTAAAAACTGCATTTACTCACAGGTTTTGAGCAGGAAACACTGAAATGCTATTAAAGTGCAATATCCAAGGGAACACTGACTCTGTCAAAGATGATCCAAATGGAATTGATGAAAAGTCCCAATTACAAACAACAGAATCAAAATAGGGTGAGAGGACACCCGGATTTGAACCAGGGACCTCTTGATCTGCAGTCAAATGCTCTACCACTGAGCTATATCCCCAGCTTTTCAGTAAAATCAGAATGACAAAATATCAGTACATATTGAAAGAGTGTGAGGATCATACTAAGTTGTGCCAGAAAGTACAACCTTGAAACTGTGGAACAGGAGAAGTAGTCCTTAATATTATTTATTAAAGGAAAACTGGATCATTTAAAAAACAGATTTATTTGTTTCATTGTTATTTTATTTGAATAGGCAGTGGTACATAGGACCAAGGCCTCTACATACAATGATTGTTTTGAAACATGCTTAAAGGGGAAGAGGTTTTTACGGGACACCTTATCATTTGAGGATTGATTACCACAATCACGGAGATGGTGATGAAGTATGATTGTTTTGGGCCAAATTATGGTGGAAAAACATTTCTACGTACCACTAGAATTTGGTATTTGGAAGGTACACCCAAACACCCCTTTCGAATACCTTCCATTTAATACATCAGAAAAAGCCATTTTGCGTTTGCAAATGGCCTGATTCTTCAGACCAGCCTTCTTGCAACTGCAATGATAGTTCATACATCTTGCACGTAGGCAGAGCTTTTAAGGAGAAATTAAATAGTTCCTACGTTGCACAAAAATGAAGTGCTTCAAACAAACACATACTTTGCATGCACAGAGAAGAGGTGGAATATATGTAAGACTGAAGACACAGGTGAAATGAGAAATAGATTGACTGCTTCGCTGCCAAGTTTTATACGCCATTTCTTCAGTGCAATACAAGAAAGCACCAAAGAATATAACAAAGTTGTCAATTGGTTTCATAGTCTATTCCCTTTGTTTAGTGCTGTGAAAGGAAGAGCCGAATTCCAAAATTGATCAATGATGTTTCAGAAATTTCCCAAAGGGAATACCAAGCCGAGTGTTAAAAACTGCATTTACTCACAGGTTTTGAGAAGCAAACACTGTAATGCCATTAAAATGCAATATCCAAGGGAACACTGACTCTGTCAAAGATGATCCAAATGGAATTGATTGAAAGTCCCAATTACAAACAACAGAATCAAAATAGGGTGAGGGGACACCAGGATTTTAACCAGGTACCTCTTGATCTGCAGTCAAATGCTCTACCACTTAGCTATATCCCCAGCTTTTCAGTAAAATCAGAATGACAAAATATCAGTACTTCATGAAAGAGTGTGAGGATCATACTAAGTTGTGCCAGAAAATACAACCTTGAAACTGTGGAACAGGAGAAGTAGTCCTTAATATTATTTATTAAAGGAAAACTGGATCATTTAAAAAACAGATTTATTTGTTTCATTGTTATTTTATTTGAATAGGCAGTGGTACATAGGACCAATGCCTCTACAAACAATGATTGTTTTGAAACATTCTTTAAGGGGAAGAGGTTTTTACGGGACACCTTATCATTTGAGGATTGATTACCACAACCATGGAGATGGTGATGAAGTATGTTTGTTTTGGGCCAAATTATGGTGGAAAAACATTTCTACGTACCACTACAATTCGGTATTTGGAAGGTACACCCAAACACCCCTTTCGAATACCTTCCATTTAATACATCAGAAAAAGCCATTTTGCGTTTGCAAATGGCCTGATTCTTCAGACCAGCCTTCTTTCAACTGCAATGATAGTTCGTACATCTTGCAGGTAGGCAGAGATTTTAAGAAGAAATTAAATAGTTCCTACGTTGCACAAAAATGAAGTGCTTCAAACAAACACATACTTTGCATGCACAGAGAAGAGATGGAATATATGTAAGACTGAAGACACAGGTGAAATGAGAAATAGATTGACTGCTTCGCTGCCAAGTTTTATACGCCTTTTCTTCAGTGCAATACAAGAAAGCACCAAACAGTATAACAAAGTTGTCAATTGGTTTCATAGTCCATTCCCTTTGTTTAGTGCTGTGAAAGGAAGAGCCGAATTCCAAAATTGATCAATGATGTTTCAGAAATTTCCCAAAGGGAATAACAAGCCGAGTGTTAAAAACTGCATTTACTCACAGGTTTTGAACAGGAAACACTGAAATGCTATTAAAGTGCAATATCCAAGGGAACACTGACTCTGTCAAAGATGATCCAAATGGAATTGATGAGAAGTCCCAATTACAAACAACAGAATCAAAATAGGGTGAGAGGACACCCGGATTTGAACTAGGTACCTCTTGATCTGTAGTCAAATGCTCTACCACATAGCTATATCCCCAGCTTTTCAGTAAAATCAGAATGACAAAATATCAGTACATATTGAAAGAGTGTGAGGATCATACTAAGTTGTGCCAGAAAGTACAACCTTGAAACTGTGGAACAGGAGAAGTAGTCCTTAATATTATTTATTAAAGGAAAACTGGATCATTTAAAAAACAGATTTATTTGTTTCATTGTTATTTTATTTGAATAGGCAGTGGTACATAGGACCAATGCCTCTACATACAATGATTGTTTTGAAACATGCTTAAAGGGGAAGAGGTTTTTACGGGACACCTTATCATTTGAGGATTGGTTACCACAATCACGGAGATGGTGATGAAGTATGATTGTTTTGGGCCAAATTATGGTGGAAAAACATTTCTACGTACCACTAGAATTTGGTATTTGGAAGGTACACCCAAACACCCCTTTCGAATACCTTTCATTTAATACATCAGAAAAAGCCATTTTGCGTTTGCAAATGGCCTGATTCTTCAGACCAGCCTTCTTGCAACTGCAATGATAGTTCATACATCTTGCACGTAGGCAGAGCTTTTAAGGAGAAATTAAATAGTTCCTACGTTGCACAAAAATGAAGTGCTTCAAACAAACACATACTTTGCATGCACAGAGAAGAGATGGAATATATGTAAGACTGAAGACACAGGTGAAATGAGAAATAGATTGACTGCTTCGCTGCCAAGTTTTATACGCCATTTTTTCAGTGCAATACAAGAAAGCACCAAACAGTATAACAAAGTTGTCAATTGGTTTCATAGTCCATTCCCTTTGTTTAGTGCTGTGAAAGGAAGAGCCGAATTCCAAAATTGATCAATGATGTTTCAGAAATTTCCCAAAGGGAATAACAAGCCGAGTGTTAAAAACTGCATTTACTCACAGGTTTTGAGCAGGAAACACTGAAATGCTATTAAAGTGCAATATCCAAGGGAACACTGACTCTGTCAAAGATGATCCAAATGGAATTGATGAAAAGTCCCAATTACAAACAACAGAATCAAAATAGGGTGAGAGGACACCCGGATTTGAACCAGGGACCTCTTGATCTGCAGTCATGCTCTACCACTGAGCTATATCCCCAGCTTTTCAGTAAAATTAGAATGACAAAATATCAGTACATATTGAAAGAGTGTGAGGATCATACTAAGTTGTGCCAGAAAGTACAACCTTGAAACTGTGGAACAGGAGAAGTAGTCCTTAATATTATTTATTAAAGGAAAACTGGATCATTTAAAAAACTGATTTATTTGTTTCATTGTTATTTTATTTGAATAGGCAGTGGTACATAGGACCAATGCCTCTACATACAATGATTGTTTTGAAACATGCTTAAAGGGGAAGAGGTTTTTACGGGACACCTTATCATTTGAGGATTGGTTACCACAATCACGGAGATGGTGATGAAGTATGATTGTTTTGGGCCAAATTATGGTGGAAAAACATTTCTACGTACCACTAGAATTTGGTATTTGGAAGGTACACCCAAACACCCCTTTCGAATACCTTCCATTTAATACATCAGAAAAAGCCATTTTGCGTTTGCAAATGGCCTGATTCTTCAGACCAGCCTTCTTGCAACTGCAATGATAGTTCATACATCTTGCACGTAGGCAGAGCTTTTAAGGAGAAATTAAATAGTTCCTACGTTGCACAAAAATGAAGTGCTTCAAACAAACACATACTTTGCATGCACAGAGAAGAGGTGGAATATATGTAAGACTGAAGACACAGGTGAAATGAGAAATAGATTGACTGCTTCGCTGCCAAGTTTTATACGCCATTTCTTCAGTGCAATACAAGAAAGCACCAAAGAATATAACAAAGTTGTCAATTGGTTTCATAGTCCATTCCCTTTGTTTAGTGCTGCGAAAGGAAGAGCCGAATTCCAAAATTGATTAATGATGTTTCTGAAATTTCCCAAAGGGAATACCAAGCAGAGTGTTAAAAACTGCATTTACTCACAGGTTTTGAGAAGCAAACACTGTAATGCCATTAAAATGCAATATCCAAGGGAACACTGACTCTGTCAAAGATGATCCAAATGGAATTGATGGAAAGTCCCAATTACAAACAACAGAATCAAAATAGGGTGAGGGGACACCAGGATTTTAACCAGGTACCTCTTGATCTGCAGTCAAATGCTCTACCACTTAGCTATATCCCCAGCTTTTCAGTAAAATCAGAATGACAAAATATCAGTACATCATGAAAGAGTGTGAGGATCATACTAAGTTGTGCCAGAAAATACAACCTTGAAACTGTGGAACAGGAGAAGTAGTCCTTAATATTATTTATTAAAGGAAAACTGGATCATTTAAAAAACAGATTTATTTGTTTCATTGTGATTTTATTTGAATAGGCAGTGGTACATAGGACCAATGCCTCTACATACAATGATTGTTTTGAAACATTCTTAAAGGGGAAGAGATTTTTACGGGACACCTTATCATTTGAGGATTGGTTACCACAATCACGGAGATGGTGATGAAGTATGATTGTTTTTGGCCAAAGTATGGTAGAAAAACATTTCTACGTACCACTACAATTCGGTATTTGGAAGGTACACCCAAACACCCCTTTCGAATACCTTCCATTTAATACATCAGAAAAAGCCATTTTGCGTTTGCAAATGGCCTGATTCTTCAGACCAGCCTTCTTGCAACTGCAATGATAGTTCGTACATCTTGCAAGTAGGCAGAGCTATTAAGGAGAAATTAAATAGTTCCTACGTTGCACAAAAATGAAGTGCTTCAAACAAACACATACTTTGCATGCACAGAGAAGAGGTGGAATATATGTAAGACTGAAGACACAGGTGAAATGAGAAATAGATTGACTGCTTCGCTGCCAAGTTTTATACGCCATTTCTTCAGTGCAATACAAGAAAGCACCAAACAGTATAACAAAGTTGTCAATTGGTTTCATAGTCCATTCCCTTTGTTTAGTGCTGTGAAAGGAAGAGCCGAATTCCATAATTGATCAATGATGTTTCAGAAATTCCTCAAAGGGAATACCAAGCAGAGTGTTAAAAACTGCATTTACTCACAGGTTTTGAGCAGGAAACACTGAAATGCTATTAAAGTGCAATATCCAAGGGAACACTGACTCTGTCAAAGATGATCCAAATGGAATTGATGAAAAGTCCCAATTACAAACCACAGAATCAAAATAGGGTGAGGGGACACCCGGATTTGAACCAGGGACCTCTTGATCTGCAGTCAAATGCTCTACCACTGAGCTATATCCCCAGCTTTATAGTACCATCAGAATGACAAAATATCAGTACATATTGAAAGAGTGTGGGGATCATACTAAGTTGTGCAAGAAAGTACAACCTTGAAACTGTGGAACAGGAGAAGTAGTCCTTAATATTATTTATTAAAGGAAAACTGGATCATTTAAAAAACAGATTTATTTGTTTCATTGTTATTTTATTTGAATAGGCAGTGGTACATAGGACCAATGCCTCTACATACAATGATTGTTTTGAAACATTCTTAAAGGGGAAGAGGTTTTTATGGGACACCTTATCATTTGAGGATTGGTTACCACAATCACTGAGATGGTGATGAAGTATGATTGTTTTGGGCCAAATTATGGTGGAAAAACATTTCTACGTACCACTACAATTCGGTATTTGGAAGGTACACCCAAACACCCCTTTCGAATACCTTCCATTTAATACATCAGAAAAAGCCATTTTGCGTTTGCAAATGGCCTGATTCTTCAGACCAGCCTTCTTGTAACTGCAATGATAGTTCGTACATCTTGCACGTAGGCAGAGCTTTTAGGGAGAAATTAAATAGTTCTTACGTTGCACAAAAATGAAGTGCTTCAAACAAACACATACTTTGCATGCACAGAGAAAAGGTGGAATATATGTAAGACTGAAGACACAGGTGAAATGAGAAATAGATTGACTGCTTCGCTGCCAAGTTTTAAACGCCATTTCTTCAGTGCAATACAAGAAAGCACCAAATAGTATAACAAAGTTGTCAATTGGTTTCATAGTCCATTCCCTTTGTTTAGTGCTGTGAAAGGAAGAGCCGAATTCCAAAATTGATCAATGATGTTTCAGAAATTCCCCAAAGGGAATACCAAGCCGAGTGTTAACAACTGCATTTACTCACAGGTTTTTAGCAGGAAACACTGAAATGCTATTAAAGTGCAATATCCAAGGGAACAATGACTCTGTCAAAGATGTTCCAAATGGAATTGATGAAAAGTCTCAATTACAAACAACAGAATCAAAATAGGGTGAGGGGACACCAGGATTTGAACCAGGGACCTCTTGATCTGCAGTCAAATGCTCTACCACTGAGCTATATCCCCAGCTTTTCAGTAAAATCAGAATGACAAAATATCAGTACATATTGAAAGAGTGTGAGGATCATACTAAGTTGTGCCAGAAAGTACAACCTTGAAACTGTGGAACAGGAGAAGTAGTCCTTAATATTATTTATTAAAGGAAAACTGGATCATTTAAAAAACTGATTTATTTGTTTCATTGTTATTTTATTTGAATAGGCAGTGGTACATAGGACCAATGCCTCTACATACAATGATTGTTTTGAAACATGCTTAAAGGGGAAGAGGTTTTTACGGGACACCTTATCATTTGAGGATTGGTTACCACAATCACGGAGATGGTGATGAAGTATGATTGTTTTGGGCCAAATTATGGTGGAAAAACATTTCTACGTACCACTAGAATTTGGTATTTGGAAGGTACACCCAAACACCCCTTTCGAATACCTTCCATTTAATACATCAGAAAAAGCCATTTTGCGTTTGCAAATGGCCTGATTCTTCAGACCAGCCTTCTTGCAACTGCAATGATAGTTCATACATCTTGCACGTAGGCAGAGCTTTTAAGGAGAAATTAAATAGTTCCTACGTTGCACAAAAATGAAGTGCTTCAAACAAACACATACTTTGCATGCACAGAGAAGAGGTGGAATATATGTAAGACTGAAGACACAGGTGAAATGAGAAATAGATTGACTGCTTCGCTGCCAAGTTTTATACGCCATTTCTTCAGTGCAATACAAGAAAGCACCAAAGAATATAACAAAGTTGTCAATTGGTTTCATAGTCCATTCCCTTTGTTTAGTGCTGCGAAAGGAAGAGCCGAATTCCAAAATTGATTAATGATGTTTCAGAAATTTCCCAAAGGGAATACCAAGCAGAGTGTTAAAAACTGCATTTACTCACAGGTTTTGAGAAGCAAACACTGTAATGCCATTAAAATGCAATATCCAAGGGAACACTGACTCTGTCAAAGATGATCCGAATGGAATTGATGGAAAGTCCCAATTACAAACAACAGAATCAAAATAGGGTGAGGGGACACCAGGATTTTAACCAGGTACCTCTTGATCTGCAGTCAAATGCTCTACCACTTAGCTATATCCCCAGCTTTTCAGTAAAATCAGAATGACAAAATATCAGTACATCATGAAAGAGTGTGAGGATCATACTAAGTTGTGCCAGAAAATACAACCTTGAAACTGTGGAACAGGAGAAGTAGTCCTTAATATTATTTATTAAAGGAAAACTGGATCATTTAAAAAACAGATTTATTTGTTTCATTGTGATTTTATTTGAATAGGCAGTGGTACATAGGACCAATGCCTCTACATACAATGATTGTTTTGAAACATTCTTAAAGGGGAAGAGATTTTTACGGGACACCTTATCATTTGAGGATTGGTTACCACAATCACGGAGATGGTGATGAAGTATGATTGTTTTTGGCCAAAGTATGGTAGAAAAACATTTCTACGTACCACTACAATTCGGTATTTGGAAGGTACACCCAAACACCCCTTTCGAATACCTTCCATTTAATACATCAGAAAAAGCCATTTTGCGTTTGCAAATGGCCTGATTCTTCAGACCAGCCTTCTTGCAACTGCAATGATAGTTCGTACATCTTGAAAGTAGGCAGAGCTATTAAGGAGAAATTAAATAGTTCCTACGTTGCACAAAAATGAAGTGCTTCAAACAAACACATACTTTGCATGCACAGAGAAGAGGTGGAATATATGTAAGACTGAAGACACAGGTGAAATGAGAAATAGATTGACTGCTTCGCTGCCAAGTTTTATACGCCATTTCTTCAGTGCAATACAAGAAAGCACCAAACAGTATAACAAAGTTGTCAATTGGTTTCATAGTCCATTCCCTTTGTTTAGTGCTGTGAAAGGAAGAGCCGAATTCCAAAATTGATCAATGATGTTTCAGAAATTTCCCAAAGGGAATACCAAGCAGAGTGTTAAAAACTGCATTTACTCACAGGTTTTGAGCAGGAAACACTGAAATGCTATTAAAGGGCAATATCCAAGGGAACACTGACTCTGTCAAAGATGATCCAAATGGAATTGATGAAAAGTCCCAATTACAAACAACAGAATCAAAATAGGGTGAGGGGACACCCGGATTTGAACCAGGGACCTCTTGATCTGCAGTCAAATGCTCTACCACTGAGCTATATCCCCAGCTTTTCAGTAAAATCAGAATGACAAAATATCAGTACATCATGAAAGAGTGTGAGGATCATACTAAGTTGTGCCAGAAAGTACAACCGTGAAACTGTGGAACAGGAGAAGTAGTCCTTAATATTATTTATTAAAGGAAAACTGGGTCATTTAAAAAACAGATTTATTTGTTTCATTGTTATTTTATTTGAATAGGCAGTGGTACATAGGACCAATGCCTCTACATACAATGATTGTTTTGAAACATTCTTAAAGGGGAAGAGGTTTTTATGGGACACCTTATCATTTGAGGATTGGTTACCACAATCACTGAGATGGTGATGAAGTATGATTGTTTTGGGCCAAATTATGGTGGAAAAACATTTCTACGTACCACTACAATTCGGTATTTGGAAGGTACACCCAAACACCCCTTTCGAATACCTTCCATTTAATACATCAGAAAAAGCCATCTTGCGTTTGCAAATGGCCTGATTCTTCAGACCAGCCTTCTTGTAACTGCAATGATAGTTCGTACATCTTGCACGTAGGCAGAGCTTTTAGGGAGAAATTAAATAGTTCTTACGTTGCACAAAAATGAAGTGCTTCAAACAAACACATACTTTGCATGCACAGAGAAAAGGTGGAATATATGTAAGACTGAAGACACAGGTGAAATGAGAAATAGATTGACTGCTTCGCTGCCAAGTTTTAAACGCCATTTCTTCAGTGCAATACAAGAAAGCACCAAATAGTATAACAAAGTTGTCAATTGGTTTCATAGTCCATTCCCTTTGTTTAGTGCTGTGAAAGGAAGAGCCGAATTCCAAAATTGATCAATGATGTTTCAGAAATTCCCCAAAGGGAATACCAAGCCGAGTGTTAACAACTGCATTTACTCACAGGTTTTTAGCAGGAAACACTGAAATGCTATTAAAGTGCAATATCCAAGGGAACAATGACTCTGTCAAAGATGTTCCAAATGGAATTGATGAAAAGTCTTAATTACAAACAACAGAATCAAAATAGGGTGAGGGGACACCAGGATTTGAACCAGGGACCTCTTGATCTGCAGTCAAATGCTCTACCACTGAGCTATATCCCCAGCTTTTCAGTAAAATCAGAATGACAAAATATCAGTACATATTGAAAGAGTGTGGGGATCATACTAAGTTGTGCAAGAAAGTACAACCTTGAAACTGTGGAACAGGAGAAGTAGTCCTTAATATTATTTATTAAAGGAAAACTGGATCATTTAAAAAACAGATTTATTTGTTTCATTGTTATTTTATTTGAATAGGCAGTGGTACATAGGACCAATGCCTCTACATACAATGATTGTTTTGAAACATTCTTTAAGGGGAAGAGGTTTTTACGGGACACCTTATCATTTGAGGATTGGTTACCACAATCATGGAGATGGTGATGAAGTATGTTTGTTTTGGGCCAAATTATGGTGGAAAAACATTTCTACGTACCACTACAATTCGGTATTTGGAAGGTACACCCAAACACCCCTTTCGAATACCTTCCATTTAATACATCAGAAAAAGCCATTTTGCGTTTGCAAATTGGCCTGATTCTTCAGACCAGCCTTCTTGCAACTGCAATGATAGTTCGTACATCTTGCACGTAGGCAGAGCTTTTAAGAAGAAATTAAATAGTTCCTACGTTGCACAAAAATGAAGTGCTTCAAACAAATACATACTTTGCATGCACAGAGAAGAGGTGGAATATATGTAAGACTGAAGACACAGGTGAAATGAGAAATAGATTGACTGCTTCGCTGCCAAGTTTTATACGCCATTTCTTCAGTGCAATACAAGAAAGCACCAAACAGTATAACAAAGTTGTCAATTGGTTTCATAGTCCATTCCCTTTGTTTAGTGCTGTGAAAGGAAGAGCCGAATTCTAAAATTGATCAATGATGTTTCAGAAATTTCCCAAAGGGAATAACAAGCCGAGTGTTAAAAACTGCATTTACTCACAGGTTTTGAGCAAGAAACACTGAAATGCTATTAAAGTGCAATATCCAAGGGAACACTGACTCTGTCAAAGATGATCCAAATGGAATTGATGAAAAGTCCCAATTACAAACAACAGAATCAAAATAGGGTGAGAGGACACCCGGATTTGAACCAGGGACGTCTTGATCTGCAGTCACATGCTCTACCACTGAGCTATATCCCCAGCTTTTCAGTAAAATCAGAATGACAAAATATCAGTACATATTGAAAGAGTGTGAGGATCATACTAAGTTGTGCCAGAAAGTACAACCTTGAAACTGTGGAACAGGAGAAGTAGTCCTTAATATTATTTATTAAAGGAAAACTGGATCATTTAAAAAACAGATTTATTTGTTTCATTGTTATTTTATTTGAATAGGCAGTGGTACATAGGACCAATGCCTCTACATACAATGATTGTTTTGAAACATGCTTAAAGCGGAAGAGGTTTTTACGGGACACCTTATCATTTGAGGATTGGTTACCACAATCACGGAGATGGTGATGAAGTATGATTGTTTTGGGCCAAATTATGGTGGAAAAACATTTCTACGTACCACTAGAATTTGGTATTTGGAAGGTACACCCAAACACCCCTTTCGAATACCTTCCATTTAATACATCAGAAAAAGCCATTTTGCGTTTGCAAATGGCCTGATTCTTCAGACCAGCTTTCTTGCAACTGCAATGATAGTTCGTACATCTTGCACATAGGCAGAGCTTTTAAGGAGAAATTAAATAGTTCCTACGTTGCACAAAAATGAAGTGCTTCAAACAAACACATACTTTGCATGCACAGAGAAGAGGTGGACTATATGTAAGACTGAAGACACAGGTGAAATGAGAAATAGATTGACTGCTTCGCTGCCAAGTTTTATACGCCATTTCTTCAGTGCAATACAAGAAAGCACCAAACAGTATAACAAAGTTGTCAATTGGTTTCATAGTCCATTCCCTTTGTTTAGTGCTGTGAAAGGAAGAGCCGAATTCCAAAATTGATCAATGATGTTTCAGAAATTTCCCAAAGGGAATACCAAGCCGAGTGTTAAAAACTGCATTTACTCACAGGTTTTGAGCAGGAAACACTGAAATGCTATTAAAGGGCAATATCCAAGGGAACACTGACTCTGTCAAAGATGATCCAAATGGAATTGATGAAAAGTCCCAATTACAAACAACAGAATCAAAATAGGGTGAGGGGACACCCGGATTTGAACCAGGGACCTCTTGATCTGCAGTCAAATGCTCTACCACTGAGCTATATCCCCAGCTTTTCAGTAAAATCAGAATGACAAAATATCAGTACATCATGAAAGAGTGTGAGGATCATACTAAGTTGTGCCAGAAAGTACAACCGTGAAACTGTGGAACAGGAGAAGTAGTCCTTAATATTATTTATTAAAGGAAAACTGGGTCATTTAAAAAACAGATTTATTTGTTTCATTGTTAGTTTATTTGAATAGGCAGTGGTACATAGTACCAATGCCTCTACATACAATGATTGTTTTGAAACATTCTGAAAGGGGAAGAAGTTTTTACGGGACACCTTATCATTTGAGGATTGGTTACCACAATCACTGAGATGGTGAAGAAGTATGATTGTTTTGGGCCAAATAATGGTGGAAAAACATTTCTACGTACCACTACAATTCAGTATTTGGAAGGTACACCCAAACACCCCTTTCGAATACCTTCCATTTAATACATCAGAAAAAGCCATTTTGCATTTGCAAATGACCTGATTCTTCAGACCAGCCTTCTTGCAACTGCAATGATAGTTCGTACATCTTGCACGTAGGCAGAGCTTTTAAGGAGAAATTAAATAGTTCCTACGTTGCACAAAAATGAAGTGCTTCAAACAAACACATACTTTGCATGCACAGAGAAGAGGTGGAATATATGTAAGACTGAAGACACAGGTGAAATGAGAAATAGATTGACTGCTTTGCTGCCAAGTTTTATACGCCATTTCTTCAGTGCAATACAAGAAAGCACCAAACAGTATAACAAAGTTGTCAATTGGTTTCATAGTCCATTCCCTTTGTTTAGTGCTGTGAAAAGAAGAGCTGAATTCCCAAATTGATCAATGATGTTTCAGAAATTTCCCAAAGGGAATACCAAGCCGAGTGTTAAAAACTGCATTTACTCACAGGTTTTGAGAAGCAAACACTGTAATGCCATTAAAATGCAATATCCAAGGGAACACTGACTCTGTCAAAGATGATCCAAATGGAATTGATGGAAAGTCCCAACTACAAACCACAGAATCAAAATAGGGTGAGGGGACAACTGGATTTGAACCAGGGACCTCTTGATCTGCAGTCAAATGCTCTACCACTGATCTATATCCCCAGCTTTGCAATAAAATCAGAAAGACAAAATATCAGTACATCATGAAAGAGTGTGAGGATCATACTAAGTTGTGCCAGAAAGTACAACCTTGAAACTGTGGAACAGGAGAAGTAGTCCTTAATATTATTTATTAAAGGAAAACTGGATCATTTAAAAAACAGATTTATTTGTTTCATTGTTAGTTTATTTGAATAGGCAGTGGTACATAGGACCAATGCCTCTACATACAATGATTGTTTTGAAACATTCTGAAAGGGGAAGAAGTTTTTACGGGACACCTTATCATTTGAGGATTGGCTACCACAATCACTGAGATGGTGATGAAGTATGATTGTTTTGGGCCAAATTATGGTGGAAAAACATTTCTACGTACCACTACAATTCGGTATTTGGAAGGTACACCCAAACACCCCTTTTGAATACCTTCCATTTAATACATCAGAAAAAGCCATTTTGCGTTTGCAAATGGCCTGATTCTTCAGACCAGCCTTCTTGCAACTGCAATGATAGTTCGTACATCTTGCACGTAGGCAGAGCTTTTAGGGAGAAATTAAATAGTTCTTACGTTGCACAAAAATGAAGTGCTTCAAACAAACACATACTTTGCATGCACAGAGAAGAGGTGGAATATATGTAAGAATGAAGACACAGGTGAAATGAGAAATAGATTGACTGCTTCGCTGCCAAGTTTTATACGCCATTTCTTCAGTGCAATACAAGAAAGCACCAAACAGTATACCAAAGTTGTCATTTGGTTTTATAGTCCATTCCCTTTGTTTAGTGCTGTGAAAGGAAGAGCCGAATTCCAAAATTGATCAATGATGTTTCGGAAATTCCCCAAAGGGAATACCAAGCCGAGTGTTAAAAACTGCATTTACTCACAGGTTTTTAGCAGGAAACACTGAAATGCTATTAAAGTGCAATATCCAAGGGAACACTGACTCTGTCAAAGATGATCCAAATGGAATTGATGAAAAGTCCCAATTACAAACAACAGAATCAAAATAGGGTGAGGGGACACCCGGATTTGAACCAGGGACCGCTTGAGCTGCAGTCAAATGCTCTACCACTGAGCTATATCCCCAGCTTTTCAGTAAAATCAGAATGACAGAATATCAGTACATATTAAAAGAGTGTGAGGATCATACTAAGTTGTGCCAGAAAGTACAACCTTGAAACTGTGGAACAGGAGAAGTAGTCCTTAATATTATTTATTAAAGGAAAACTGGATCATTTAAAAAACAGATTTATTTGTTTCATTGTTATTTTATTTGAATAGGCAGTGGTACATAGTACCAATGCCTCTACATACAATGATTGTTTTGAAACATTCTTAAAGGGGAAGAGGTTTTTAGGGGACACCTTATCATTTGAGGATTGATTACCACAATCACGGAGATGGTGATGAAGTATGATTGTTTTGGGCCAAATTATGGTGGAAAAACAATTCTACGTACCACTACAATTCGGTATTTGGAAGGTACACCCAAACACCCCTTTCGAATACCTTCCATTTAATACATCAGAAAAAGCCATTTTCCGTTTGCAAATGGTCTGATTCTTCAGACCAGCCTTCTTGCAACTGCAATGATAGTTCGTACATCTTGCACGTAGGCAGAGCTTTTAAGGAGAAATTAAATAGTTCCTACGTTGCACAAAAATGAAGTGCTTCAAACAAACACATACTTTGCATGCACAGAGAAGAGGTGGAATATATGTAAGACTGAAGACACAGGTGAAATGAGAAATAGATTGACTGCTTCGCTGCCAAGTTTTATACGCCATTTCTTCAGTGCAATACAAGAAAGCACCAAACAGTATAACAAAGTTGTCAATTGGTTTCATAGTCCATTCCCTTTGTTTAGTGCTGTGAAAAGAAGAGCCGAATTCCAAAATTGATCAATGATGTTTCAGAAATTTCCCAAAGGGAATAACAAGCCGAGTGTTAAAAACTGCATTTACTCACAGGTTTTGAGCAGGAAACACTGAAATACTATTAAAGTGCATGTAGGAAGGTAGATCCCTGACTATGGTTGCCCCCAACTTTTTGCCTGGTGTTTTGCTGGTTTTCTGACTTAGTTGACCTGGGACCCTGCTATTCAGGGCCCCAGGCCTTCTGCTCTCTCTGTAAAATGGATTCCATGTACCTTAGGTACATATCTAAATTGGATACTGAGTCACCTTATCAGTCCCTGTACAGTGTACCTTAGGTACCCAGGGCATAGGTGTACCCAGGGCCTACCAGGGGCTGCAGCATGTATTATGCCACCCCTGGCTGGCCATCCAAATCTGACACAACTGGCTGCTTGACAGCTGGGGCAAGGTGGTGTAATCACCCTTTGCTTTAGATATAGTATACCTATATCTAACCCTAAAATGGACACACAGATCTCCTATCAGTCACTCCTATGACAGGCCTTAACAATCCTGAGGGCAGAGTGCTTGGAATCGTGTGAGATGGTGCTCTGGCATGAGCTGAGCCTGTCTGCGGCTTTCGGGATCTATCCCTTAGCCGTTTCCATGATATCGCATACCATATACTCTTAAGTGCATTATAATCCTCGCGGTTATATGCCAACTCTGGTTTCGCCTTATCAAAACATGTCGAGTAAGGTGTCATACGAATTGGAATACTAACCCCTCGCCAATTCTGGCGACGGGGTTAGCATTCCACCCTTCTAGAGGGACACGACATGTATGTAACCCCTAACCCCGGTTAAAGTCAAACAGAGCCTCAGCTCCACAAAATGGATGCTGCCACCGAGACACAAGTCTGCCCTCCTGCTGCTGGGAGTCCTCCCAGAGCAGGAGATAAGGACAAAGGGTTTCCTGCCAGGGGCGGTGCCAGCACCGTCCCAGACAGGGTTTTGTGTATTGTAGGTAGGCAGGGCTTTAGAGGAAGGTGACTGCACGTGGCACCCCGGTGCTCACTGTGCATAGGCTGGCTGGAACCAGTTCCAGGGTCACTCCAGACCCTGTGCTGGGGAAAAGCCCGCCAAGGAAGCGGGTGTAACCACCCCCCTCCTAGTCCCACCCCTAGGGCAGGACTTAGTCGCGTGCCAGCCCCTTTTTACAGGATAAAGGTAGGAACTGGCCCCCTTCCAAATCAGATCATCTTTGAATCCTGAAACTACTTTCCACGAAAGGAACTCAAGACTTCTTCCTAAGATTTCTCCCTTGTGACTAAGGAGTAGTCACCCTGCATCCGCAGGCACCATCTTAAGAACACTGCGGTCTGCTGCACGTCCTTCCTCCGGAATCCGACTGCCCAGCTCGACGAGAACCGGCTTCCCTGGCACCTCTGACCTCTACCCACCTCTACAGCCCAGCTGAGAACCGTGGGTGCGACGAGACCTCAAGGGACCGGCTATCTGCAAGACTGCACGACTTCTTTCCAGCACGCCCGCCGAGTGAATTCCTGGTGAGTGCTTTGGGGTCCGAGAAGCCCCCACCCTGAGCAGCTCCAGCACCGAAGAGCAGCCCCCCAGCATCTCCACGATCTGCGTGGGGCCCTTCTGCTTTTTGCTGCTCACCGCGTTGTTTGGCTACTAGCCCGCTGGCTTGTGGCCTTCCTGACGACGCCCGACGACATTTCTGCTGCTGGTCTGGTTGCTCCAGACTGGCCCTTGCTTCCCTCCATCGGAGAAGTACCCTGGACCCTCCTGGTCCGCCCAAGACGCCATTTTAGGTCCACCGCGTGGGCCTTGCATTTGCCAAGACTTGTTGCCCAATCCTGGGTCCAGCGACGTCGACAGCAAGAACCTTCGTGGGACAGCTCGCACCTCCATCCTGGTCGCCGACAACGCCTCCTGGTCCGAGAGACTGCAGAGCCCAGCAGCGCCCACTCCCCTGACTGCGGTGACTTCGCCCGGTGCCATCCTGGTGCCCACTTAATCACTGGCTAGTGATTCAAGAACTTGGTCCCCTCTGCTTTCAGGTTTTCTTCTTCCTTGATCCAGGCTTGGATCCATCGAACTTTCCTTCACTGGTCGCCTGCCAGCAACTTCTTCCTTCCAGGCTCCTGGTCCGGCAACGAGATCCCCGACGTCTTTTCAGACCTATGCAGCTGCAGCCCCTGGGCTAGGTAACTTCGGCACTCCGGTGTCCCAGCATAGCCTCACTATCCAAGGGTCAGGATCCACTGTCGTTTTCTCCCTACCAGGTCGGGTTCGCCCGTGAACACTAACTTTGTGAATTCTATCTTCCATAGACTTTGTCCCGCATCCCGCGTGAGAGTGCACACTCTGCACCCGAGTCCCCTGGGCCTCCTAGTAGTAATCTAACGATTCCCTAGTCCAGTCCTAGCGATTCCAAAGCCTATTAGAACTGTTACTTACCTGCTAGTAATTCGCATTCCACTTTTAGAGTATATAGTTTTTCGTGCCCCTCGGGCATTTGTGTATAACGTGCTAACTTAAGTATTTTCGTAAGAGTTTTGTTGTGTGCTTAGCTCCCTGTCTCATAAAGAGCCAGGGTAGTCTTGTTATAAATAAATACACTGTTTATTTTTCATAACAACTTGTGTGGTGTCCTTTCACTGGGTGTTCAAGGGGTAATGTGATGGTAAAACAGCTGGCTTAACACGCCCTCTAGAGTCTTAGCCTTAGACTGCTCGTATCCATGCTACTAGGATAGCTGGTCTATAAGGTTGACTTACAACCAATCATCAATAAGGGTTGTTTGGACTGATATATAGTGATCACTAGAATAGTGAGCACTGCACATCAGGCCAACTTCTCACATTGGTGGCAGCGGTGGGATTTGAGCTTGCTGTTGTTTTACCACACATGCCCTAAGAATATCTTGTGAAAGATCACATAAGTACTAAAGGTACATATAACTTAGCTTAGAATACTCTGAGTTCTACTGAACCAGCTGTTGTAGCTCCTAGGGCCTAGCACACCCTAAACTACAACTCTAGCAAGGGATCAGTAGGCAAACATATAGTGTAGGTAAGTGCACCACTTACACCTCACTAGAAAAGCATGTCGACTCAGGGGGACTCTACTGAGACTCCCCTGGTCAGTGTTGACCCTCCACAGGTCACTTCAAGATATGCAGCTCTCAGTTTCCAGGAGATGAGACAAATCTGTGTCTCCAGGAAACTGAAGCAGGGGTCTAACCCCACCACTCCCTTTCTGATAGGTCTCTTAGAGACATATGATGCCAGAAAGCTTTCTCAGTTACATGAGAACATGCCAGCCTTAGAGGGAACCCCTGAGGATCCAGACCTTCCCAACATTGCTACTGCAGTTGAGGAGGAGGACCAAGAGGAACTCTCTGGGGATGAGGTAGACAAAGGTCTTGAGGTAGTCAGAAGGCTAACTAGGACCAACTTAGACTTACTTGGGCTAGGATCTGGGGGCCCCCCAGTACTAACCCGAAGTGGGCCTAACCTTGGAGTTAGGAGAGATAGATCTCTTTCTAGGGACTCCAATAGATCTCTGCACTCTAATGCCTCTTCTCAGGGGAGAAGGAATCCTCCACAGAGGAGATTCACTTCCCCTCAGAGAAGGGAGCATGAAGCTAGGATGAGACAAGCTGAACTGAGGATTGAAAGGGAAGAACTGGCCCTGGCCAAAGAGAAGCTTGCCTTTGCTAGAGAGCAGCAGATGAGTGGGTTAGCACCCACTGGTGGCAGCAATCTCCCAAGAGATAGAGAGAAGGGTTTAGATACTAAACACCTGACTAAAATAGTGCCCCCCTTTAAGCAAGGGGATGATATCCAGAAATGGATGGCTGCTCTGGAGAGGGCCTGCACTGTGCAGTGCATTCCCCAGAGTCAGTGGGCAGCTATACTGTGGCTCTCCTTTGATGGTAAAGGTAGAGACAAGCTCCTCACTACAAGAGTGGAGGATGCTAATGATTACCAGGTCCTGAAAAATGCACTGGTTGATGGGTTTGGCTTAACCACTGAGCAGTACAGGTTGCTGTTCAGAGACACCCAGAAAACTCAGTCTCAGGACTGGTCTGACTTTGTTGATTGTGCCACTAAGGCTTTGGAAGGCTGGCTACTGGGTAGTAAGGTTACTGATTTCAAGGGATTGTATAATCTAATTATGAGAGAGCAAGTCTTAAATAATTGTCAGAACCAGTTATTACACCAGCACCTGGTAGACTCTGATCTGACCTCTCCACAAGAATTGGGTAAGAGGGCAGACAAATGGGTCAGAACCAGGATTAGGCCCAAGAACCAAGGTGGTGACCAGAAAAAGGAATCAACCAAGCCTCAAGAGAAGGGTGGGAATAAATCTACAGATCAAACCACATCAAGGCCCCAAAAATCCTCTGAGGGGGGTGGGTCCCAGAATCCTTCCAACAACCAGAAGAAACCTTATTGTTATCCCTGTAAACAGGTGGGTCATTTAAAAACTGACAGCAGTTGCCCAAAGAATAACAATAAGGAAAACATACCCCCAAGTAACATTCCCAAACCTCCTGTTACTACTAGTAGTAATCTCCCAGGTGGTGGGAGTGCCCCCAAGAATTTGGGTGCATTTACTTTGGGAGTTCCTGGGGACTCTGGCCTAACCAGGTCCCCAAACTTAGATACTCTTGTCTGTGAGACTGGCATGGGGTTTGCCAACTTCACAACTTGTCCCAACACTTTGGGCAAGTACAGACAGGAGCCCCTCATCAATGGTATAAAAGTTGAGGCCTATAGAGACACAGGGGCTAGCATCACTATGGTGACTGAGAGCCTAGTCCCCTCAAGGCAACTTTTACCTGGTGCCACATACCAGGTGACCAATATTGATGGAGTACAGAGAGATCATCCCATGGCAGTGGTCAATCTCAGCTGGGGAGGTGTCACTGGCCACAAGAGAGTGGCAGTATCACCAAACTTGCCTGTAGATTGCCTACTGGGGAATGATTTGGAGCTCTCAGCCTGGGCTGAAGTTGAGCAAGAAACCCATTCTAAAATGGTAAATACCCATGGTAAGGTTAGTGGGGCAGTGTTAGTCACAGCCCCAGTCCAAGATGTCCTCCCTGAACAGGTCAGGAGGGTTGTGCCAGTCACAACCCAATCTCAGACAACTTCCTTCCCAGAACAGGTTGTCAAGGCTGTCATGGTAACAGCCCACACCCAAACTGAGCCCCCTCCTGAAAAGGTTGGGAGAGTTGTGATGGCCACAGCTCAAACTCAGACAGAAGATAGTGTTGTGAAGCCTGAAACCATGGATCACTCCACTCAGACAGAGAGTATTGAGGAGGAAGAGAAATCTCCCTCCCACCAGACTTTAGGAAAGGATCAGCCTCCTCAGGGAACTGATCTGACCCCTTGTGAAGAAACTGCCACAGAGGTAGTCAGGCCTAGCCTGGCAGAACCCCTGATGTCAGTGGACCCTTCCAAGGTGGGACCCAGTCTGGAGCAGGTAACCTGCCCCTCTCTACCCTGCCTCAGTCAGCCCAGGGCTGTAGAGGTCAGGGAGGCCAGGGTTGGACCCCAAGGGGCCCCCTGTCCAAAAGAATTTCCCAATCAGCAGATTAAGGGCACTGAAGCTAGTAGTCCTAGCCCAGTGAAAATAAAACATACTCCTGAGGGATACCCCTTAAAATTAGTTAGGGACCTCCCACAGATGGACACTGTTGGGCACAGCCAAACTTGGGACCTGAGGGCCCCAGACCTGACCTGTCCCTCCAGTAAGCCAAACAGAGGGACCCAACCTCCAGCTGTAGGTAGCCAGAGGTTGACCCTGAGAGCCCAAAACAACTCAGTCTTGGAAAGAAAGGCCTCTATGGTGGAAAATGATTGGAGGAAGCTGAGCCCAAAATTAGTGGAGCCTCACTTCAGTACTCCATTTCAGCACCAGCCTTTTACTTTGCCAAAACACACCACAGGTAGAGATTCCCTATGGTGGAGACCCTCAGACACCCTTAGGGTGAGGGATTGCTTAGTGGACCATGAGATAGGGGGTAACCATGCCAGTGCTGGTACTTCCTTATATGGCCACTCAGGCAATATAGGCTTACCTGGCAAGGCTAGCCTTATCTCCTTTCGTTTGGGGGGGGGGGTTATGTAGGAAGGTAGATCCCTGACTATGGTTGCCCCCAACTTTTTGCCTGGTGTTTTGCTGGTTTTCTGACTTAGTTGACCTGGGACCCTGCTATTCAGGGCCCCAGGCCTTCTGCTCTCTCTGTAAAATGGATTCCATGTACCTTAGGTACATATCTAAATTGGATACTGAGTCACCTTATCAGTCCCTGTACAGTGTACCTTAGGTACCCAGGGCATAGGTGTACCCAGGGCCTACCAGGGGCTGCAGCATGTATTATGCCACCCCTGGCTGGCCATCCAAATCTGACACAACTGGCTGCTTGACAGCTGGGGCAAGGTGGTGTAATCACCCTTTGCTTTAGATATAGTATACCTATATCTAACCCTAAAATGGACACACAGATCTCCTATCAGTCACTCCTATGGCAGGCCTTAACAATCCTGAGGGCAGAGTGCTTGGAATCGTGTGAGATGGTGCTCTGGCATGAGCTGAGCCTGTCTGCGGCTTTCGGGATCTATCCCTTAGCCGTTTCCATGATATCGCATACCATATACTCTTAAGTGCATTATAATCCTCGCGGTTATATGCCAACTCTGGTATCGCCTTATCAAAACATGTCGAGTAAGGTGTCATACGAATTGGAATACTAACCCCTCGCCAATTCTGGCGACGGGGTTAGCATTCCACCCTTCTAGAGGGACACGACATGTATGTAACCCCTAACCCCGGTTAAAGTCAAACAGAGCCTCAGCTCCACAAAATGGATGCTGCCACCGAGACACAAGTCTGCCCTCCTGCTGCTGGGAGTCCTCCCAGAGCAGGAGATAAGGACAAAGGGTTTCCTGCCAGGGGCGGTGCCAGCACCGTCCCAGACAGGGTTTTGTGTATTGTAGGTAGGCAGGGCTTTAGAGGAAGGTGACTGCACGTGGCACCCCGGTGCTCACTGTGCATAGGCTGGCTGGAACCAGTTCCAGGGTCACTCCAGACCCTGTGCTGGGGAAAAGCCCGCCAAGGAAGCGGGTGTAACCACCCCCCTCCTAGTCCCACCCCTAGGGCAGGACTTAGTCGCGTGCCAGCCCCTTTTTACAGGATAAAGGTAGGAACTGGCCCCCTTCCAAATCAGATCATCTTTGAATCCTGAAACTACTTTCCACGAAAGGAACTCAAGACTTCTTCCTAAGATTTCTCCCTTGTGACTAAGGAGTAGTCACCCTGCATCCGCAGGCACCATCTTAAGAACACTGCGGTCTGCTGCACGTCCTTCCTCCGGAATCCGACTGCCCAGCTCGACGAGAACCGGCTTCCCTGGCACCTCTGACCTCTACCCACCCCTACAGCCCAGCTGAGAACCGTGGGTGCGACGAGACCTCAAGGGACCGGCTATCTGCAAGACTGCACGACTTCTTTCCAGCACGCCCGCCGAGTGAATTCCTGGTGAGTGCTTTGGGGTCCGAGAAGCCCCCACCCTGAGCAGCTCCAGCACCGAAGAGCAGCCCCCCAGCATCTCCACGATCTGCGTGGGGCCCTTCTGCTTTTTGCTGCTCACCGCGTTGTTTGGCTACTAGCCCGCTGGCTTGTGGCCTTCCTGACGATGCCCGACGACATTTCTGCTGCTGGTCTGGTTGCTCCAGACTGGCCCTTGCTTCCCTCCATCGGAGAAGTACCCTGGACCCTCCTGGTCCGCCCAAGACGCCATTTTAGGTCCACCGCGTGGGCCTTGCATTTGCCAAGACTTGTTGCCCAATCCTGGGTCCAGCGACGTCGACCTTCGTGGGACAGCTCGCACCTCCATCCTGGTCGCCGACAACGCCTCCTGGTCCGAGAGACTGCAGAGCCCAGCAGCGCCCACTCCCCTGACTGCGGTGACTTCGCCCGGTGCCATCCTGGTGCCCACTTAATCACTGGCTAGTGATTCAAGAACTTGGTCCCCTCTGCTTTCAGGTTTTCTTCTTCCTTGATCCAGGCTTGGATCCATCGAACTTTCCTTCACTGGTCGCCTGCCAGCAACTTCTTCCTTCCAGGCTCCTGGTCCGGCAACGAGATCCCCGACGTCTTTTCAGACCTATGCAGCTGCAGCCCCTGGGCTAGGTAACTTCGGCACTCCGGTGTCCCAGCATAGCCTCACTATTCAAGGGTCCGGATCCACTGTCGTTTTCTCCCTACCAGGTCGGGTTCGCCCGTGAACACTAACTTTGTGAATTCTAGCTTCCATAGACTTTGTCCCGCATCCCGCGTGAGAGTGCACACTCTGCACCCGAGTCCCCTGGGCCTCCTAGTAGTAATCTAACGATTCCCTAGTCCAGTCCTAGCGATTCCAAAGCCTATTAGAACTGTTACTTACCTGCTAGTAATTCGCATTCCACTTTTAGAGTATATGGTTTTTCGTGCCCCTCGGGCATTTGTGTATAACGTGCTAACTTAAGTATTTTCGTAAGAGTTTTGTTGTGTGCTTAGCTCCCTGTCTCATAAAGAGCCAGGGTAGTCTTGTTATAAATAAATACACTGTTTATTTTTCATAACAACTTGTGTGGTGTCCTTTCACTGGGTGTTCAAGGGGTAATGTGATGGTAAAACAGCTGGCTTAACACGCCCTCTAGAGTCTTAGCCTTAGACTGCTCGTATCCATGCTACTAGGATAGCTGGTCTATAAGGTTGACTTACAACCAATCATCAATAAGGGTTGTTTGGACTGATATATAGTGATCACTAGAATAGTGAGCACTGCACATCAGGCCAACTTCTCACAGTGCAATATCCAAGGGAACACTGACTCTGTCAAAGATGATCCAAATGTAATTGATGAAAAGTCCCAATAACAAACAACAGAATCAAAATAGGGTGAGGGGACACCCGGATTTGGATGAGGGACCTCTTGATCTGCAGTCAAATGCTCTAACACTGAGCTATATCCCCAGCTTTTTAGTAAAATCAGAATGACAGAATATCAGTACATCATGAAAGAGTGTGAGGATCATACTAAGTTGTGCCAGAAAGTACAACCTTGAAACTGTGGAACAGGAGAAGTAGTCCTTAATATTATGTATTAAAGGAAAACTGGATCATTTAAAAAACAGATTTATTTGTTTCATTGTTATTTTATTTGAATAGGCAGTGGTACATAGGACCAATGCCTCTACATACAATGATTGTTTCGAAACATTCTTAAAGGGGAAGAGGTTTTTATGGGACACCTTATCATTTGAGGATTGGTTACCACAATCACGGAGATGGTGATGAAGTATGATTGTTTTGGGCCAAATTATGGTGGAAAAACATTTCTACGTACCACTGCAATTCGGTATTTGGAAGGTACACCCAAACACCCCTTTCGAATACCTTCCATTTAATACATCAGAAAAAGCCATTTTGCGTTTGCAAATGGCCTGATTCTTCAGACCAGCCTTTTTGCAACTGCAATGATAGTTCGTACATCTTGCACGTAGGCAGAGCTTTTAAGGAGAAATTAAATAGTTCCTACGTTGCACAAAAATGAAGTGCTTCAAACAAACACATACTTTGCATGCACAGAGAAGAGGTGGAATATATGTAAGACTGAAGACACAGGTGAAATGAGAAATAGATTGACTGCTTCGCTGCCAAGTTTTATACGCCATTTCTTCAGTGCAATACAAGAAAGCACCAAACAGTATAACAAAGTTGTCAATTGGTTTCATAGTCCATTCCCTTTGTTTAGTGCTGTGAAAGGAAGAGCCGAATTCCAAAATTGATCAATGATGTTTCAGAAATTTCCCAAAGGGAATACCAAGCCGAGTGTTAAAAACTGCATTTACTCACAGGTTTTGAGAAGCAAACACTGTAATGTCCAAACCCGTCCTGGCGGGCCGTATCCATGCCAGATTTTTGGGATATCCCCATCTGGGGATCACGGTTCGATCCCCGGCACCAGCGGCAGATTAGCCCAGCACCATGTGACTCTGGGCAATAGCTGGCGCCTCGGCTAGGGCGGCTGACTCAAGAATCTGGGGATCACGGTTCGATCCCCGGCACCGGCGGCAGATTAGCCCAGCACCATGTGACTCTGGGCAATAGCTGGCGCCGCGGCTAGGGCGGCTGACTCCGGAATCTGGAGATCAATGTTCGATCCCCGGCACCGGCGGCAGATTAGCCTAGCACCATGTGACTCTGGGCAATAGCTGGCGCCGCGGCTAGGGCGGCTGACTCCGGAATTTGGGGATCACGGTTCGATCCCCGGCACTGGCGGCAGATTAGCCCAGCACCATGTGACTCTGGGCAATAGCTTGCTTAATCTTCCCGACGGCCCCTAGCGCCTAGAGACCCTTATTGGTGACTGTGCGCTTTACAAATGTGGATTATTAAAATTATTATTTGGGCCGATTCCGATCCGGTTCGTAAAAGGACATCCGCCCGAATCCGTCGGACAACCACGTACGCCCGGGAGAGGACTGCCCGGGACCCGTGGAGCCCGTCCTGGTCACTCTGACCTGCCATCGGCCTGGAGAAGGGAGCGCCGGACGCCAGGGGGGAGGACTGCCCGGGACCTGTGGAGCCCGTCCTGGGCACTCTGACCTGCCGTCGGCCCGGGGAAGGGAGCCCCGGACGCCCGGGGAGGACTGCCCAGGACCCGTGGAACTCGTCCTGGGCACTCTGACATGCCGCTGACCCGGGGAAGGGAACCCCGGACGCCCAGGAACCGTGGAGCCCGTCCTGGGCACTCTGACAAGCCGTTGGCCCTGGGAAGGGAGCCCCGGACACCCGGGACCCGTGTAGCCCGAACTGGAAACTCCGGCATGCCGTTGGCCCGGGGAAGGGAGTCCCAGATACCCGGGGCCCGTGGAGCCCGTCATGGGCACTCTGACAAGCCGTTGTCCCGGGGAAGGGAGCCCCGGACGCCCGGGACTCGTGGGGCCCGTCCTGGGCACTCTGGCATGCCGTTGGCCCGGGGAAGGGAGCCCCGGACGCCCGGGGCCCGTGGAGCCCATCCTGGGCACTTTGACATGCCGTTGGCCTGGGGAAGGGAGCCCCGGACGCCCGGGGGGAGGACTGCCAGGGACCCGTGGAGCCCGTCCTGGGCACTTTGACCTGCCGTTGGCCTGGAGATGGAAGCCCCGGAAGCCCGGGGGAGGACTGCACCGGGACCCATGGAGCCCGTCCCGGGTACTTTGCCATGCTGTTGGCCTCCTGGAGATGGGTGCCCCGGACGCCCGGGGGACGACTGCCCGGGACGTATGGAGCCCGTCCCGGGCACTTTTCCATGCCATTGGGCTGGATGGAGCCCGGGCGCCCGGGGGACGAATGCCGGGGACGCATGGAGCCCGTCCTGGCCACTTTTCCATGCCGTCAGGCTGGATGGAGCCCCGGGCGCCCGGGGGACGAATGCCCGGGACGCATGGAGCCCGTCCCGGTCACTCTGCCATGCCATCAGCCTGGAGCACCCCGACACCCAGGGGAGGACCACCCTGAAAACCATGGAGCCCGACCCGGGCACTGCACTCTGCCATGCCGTCAGCCTGGATGGAGCCCCGGACTCCCGGGGGACGACTGCCCAAGAGCCCGGGGGACGAATGCCCGGGACGCATTGAGCCCGTCCCGGACACTCTGCCATGCCGTCGGCCTGGATGGAGCCCCGGACGCCCGGGGGACGACTGCCCAAGAGCCATGGAGCCCGACCCGGGCACTCTGCCATGCCGTCAGCCTGGATGGAGCGCCCGGGGGACGAATGCCCGGGACGCATGGAGCCCGTCCTGGGCACTTTTCCATGCCGTTGGCCTGGAGGAAGGAAGCCCCGGGTGGCCTAGGGAGGTGTTGCCCAGGCATAGCCTATCTGGTCCCCGTTGGCAGAGAACCACCAGCCCTGGAGGGGTGTCCGGGCGTACCCTGCCCCTAGTAATCCAGAGGGAAATTACCCCCCTTTCTTGCAATCTGTGCACGCGAGGTGACAGAGGGGACCCAAGGCGTGAAAGTACCCGACCTCATGGAGCCCTCGCTGGGATCCGGGAGGCGAATGGCACCTCATCGGGACTTCCAGGGAAGTTCGGCCATCTGGTCGCCCCATAGGAAAGCGTTGCGGGCGACCAGATGCCCGAGGGGATCCGGGCGACCAGATGACCGAGGGAATCTGGCCGATCAGATGGCCGGGCATGGAGGTGAAGCCGCCTGGACTCTCCCCACCCCGTCCCCGTCCCCGTCCCGGGACGAATGCCCGAGACGCATGGAGCCCGTCCTGGGCACTTTTCCATGCCATCGGCCTGGAGCGCCCCGACACCCAGGGGAGGACCACCCTGGAAACCAT
>NC_136058.1:327468263-327470763 GCF_964261635.1 Lissotriton helveticus | reverse complement strand
AGTGCGGCAGGCCGGGGGACAGGGCCCAGGGCCGGAGCACCCCATCCGGGGCCCCAGCTGGGCCCCTGGACCCAGCCGGGGCTCCCTGGCCCGGAGGCGCAGGGCGAGCCTCCCCAGGCACGCCGGACCCCGTCCCGGGCACCCTGCCACGTGGCAGGACCCAGGACAGAGCCCGGGGTGAGGAGGCCACCCTCCCCCCTCAGGGGCCCCGGACGGGGCTCCTGAACCCAGCCAAGCAGGGGGAGGCTCCCCGGGCACCACGGAACCCCTTCCCGGGCCCTTGGCAGTGCGGCAGGCTGGGAGACAGGGCCCAGGGCCGGAGCACCCGACCCGGGGCCCGGACCGGCCCCTGGACCCAGCCTGGGCTCCCAAGCCCGGAGGCGCATGGGACGCCTCCCCGGACCCATGGAGCCCGTCCTGGGCATTGAGCCATGCCGTTGGCCTGGAGATGGGTGCCCCGGACGCCCGGGGGAGGTCTGTCCGGGACACATGGAGCCCGTCCTGGGCATTGAGCCATGCCGTTGGCCTGGAGAAGGGAGCCCCTGGACGCCCGGGGGAGGACTGCCCGATACCCATGGAGCCCTTCCCGGGTACTTTGCAACGCCGTTGGCCTCCTGGAGATGGGTGCCCCGGACGCCCGGGGGCGGGCTGCCCGGGACCCGTGGAACCCGTCCTGGGCACTCTGCCATGCCGTCGGCCTGAAGCGCCCCGACACCCAGGGGAGGACCACCCTGGAAACCATGGAGCCCGACCCGGGCACTCTGCCATGCCGTCGGCCTGGAGCGCCCCGACACCCAGGGGAGGACCACCCTGGAAACCATGGAGCCCGACCCGGGCACTCTGCCATGCCGTCAGCCTGGATGGAGCCCCGGACGCACGGGGGACGACTGCCGAAGAGCCCGGGGGACGAATGCCCAGGATGCATGGAGCCCATCCCGGGCATTCTGCCATGCCATTGGCCTGGATGGAGCCCCGGACGCCCGGGGGACGACTGCCCAAGAGCCATGGAGCCCGACCCGGGCACTATGCCATGCCGTCAGCCTGGATGGAGCCCCGGAACGCCAGGGGGACGAAGGCCCAGGACGCATGGAGCCCGTCCTGGGCACCTTTCCATGCCGTCGGCCTGGAGCGCCCCAACACCCAGGGGAGGACCACCCTGGAAAACATGGAGCCCGACCCGGGCACTCTGCCATGCCGTCAGCCTGGATGGAGCCCCGGACGCCCGGGGGACGAAGGCCCGGGACGCATAGAGCCCGTCCCGGGCACTCTGCCATGCCGTCGGCCTGGATGGAGCCCCGGACGCCCGGGGACGACTGCCCAAGAGCCATGGAGCCTGTCCTGGGCAATTTGACATGCAGTTGGCCTGGAGGAAGGAAGCCCCGGGTGGCCTTTGGAGGTGTTGCCCAGGCATAGCCTATCTGGTCCCCATGGCAGAGAACCACCAGCCCTGGAGGGGTGTCCGGGCGTACCCTGCCCTTACTAATCCGGAGGGAAATTACCCCCTTTTCTTGCAATCTGTGCACGCGAGGTGACAGAGGGGACCCAAGGCGTGAAAGAACCCGACTTCGGTGGGGGCGCTAGAGGGCGCACGAGCAGTATGGCCGCACTTGAGTGAGGCTCCTGCAGCCTGTGCCGCTATCCTGTATTTATCCTCAATTCACCACCTCCAACGTTGACAAAAAAATCGCTGGTAGTGTAGAGGAACGCTGTCCCAGCACTCGCTGAAAGTTTGGAGGGCTACGGAGCTGTGGTCGCGGAGATATCGCTGGAGGAAAATCTGACCGGCAGCTGCTGGGGTGACTGCGGAGCGCGACACTGGGCAAGGAAGGTGCGCGATAACCGAGGTGCCCACGAGGTCAGAGGGCCTTGCCTGACGTACTGCTGTGCGGACTCGCCTGCTCGCAGGGAAGGAACCTGAGGGACGCTACTCAGAACGCTACTGCCGCTCCTAGCGGGACTGCCTATATCGTGGACACGAGTGTGAGACTCAGACATAATCCAGGACCTACAAGGGTAGCGCGGAAACTTGAAGGACTGCCGAGCTAGCGCGGCCGGCCGGAGTTGAGAGATGCTGGGGGCCGCGCTGCTTGTGACCGTCATCCTATTACCCCCTCCCTGGATCCCGGCGGTGAAAGGACAGGGATAATACTGCTGGGGGAGCTGGCAGGTGCGGTGCATTCGGCGCCAAAAGCGAGGGTGCCCGCGCTTTGAAACAGGCTGGCCATTGGAATCCCACACGGCGCTGCAGAGCGGATACACATAAAAGCGAGGAGAGATAATCGCGCTTCTGAGGTGAGGAGCGTGTACGGAGTGTGGAGACATACTGGTGATTTAGCGACTACACATTTGAGACTCCGCTTACACTGGGCTGCCGGTGGGCAGAGACATTCGACACTGCGTAGGGATCTGAGATTGCTGGGCACGTGAAGCTCACACTATATGCCGCGTTCTGAGACAAAGCTCACGCACCGCCACGGACTAGTCATATTTTTCGTAGTGC
>NC_136058.1:326793263-326805763 GCF_964261635.1 Lissotriton helveticus | reverse complement strand
TTTGGTCCCGGCCATCTGGTCGCCCCTCTCGCCTCGGCCATCTGGTCGCCCTGGAAGTCTTGATGAGGTGCCATTCGCCTCCCGGATCCCAGCGAGGGCTCCAGGAGGTCGGGTACTTTCGCGCCTTGGGTCCCCTCTGTCACCTCGTGTGCACAGAGTGCAAGAAAGGGGGGTAATTTCCCTCCGGATTACTAGGGACAGGGTACGCCCGGACACCCCTCCAAGGCTGGTGGTTCTCTGCTAGGGGGACCAGATGGGCTATGCCTGGGTAACACCTCCCTAGGCCACCCGGGGCTTCCTTCCTCCAGGCCAACGGCTTGTCAAATTGCCCAGGACGGGCTCCATGGCTCTTGGGCAGTCGTCCCCCGGGCGTCCGGGGCTCCATCCCTGCCGACGGCATGGAAAAGTGCCCGGGACGGGCTCCATACGTCCCGGCCAGTCCTCCCCCGGGCGTCCGGGGCACCCATCTCCAGGAGGCCAACAGCATGGCAAAGTACCCGGGACGGGCTCCATGGGTCCCAGGCAGTCCTCCCCCGGGCATCCGGGGCTTCCATCTCCAGGCCAACGGCAGGTCAAAGTGCCCAGGACCGGCTCCACGGGTCCCTGGCAGTCCTCCCCCCGGGCGTCCTTGGCTCCCTTCCCCAGGCCAACAGCATGTCAAAGTGCCCAGGATGGGCTCCACGGGCCCTGGGCGTCCAGGGCTCCCTTCCCCAGGCCAACGGCATGCCAGAGTGCCCAGGACGGGCTCCACGAGTCCCGGGCGTCCGGGGCTCCCTTCCCCACGGACAACGGCTTGTCAGAGTGCCCATGACGGGCTCCACGGGTCCCGGGTATCTTGGACTCCCTTCCCCGGGCCAACGGCATGCCGGAGTTCCCAGGACGGGCTCCACGGGTCCCGGGCATCCGGGGCTCCCTTCCCCGGTCCGACGGCTTGTCAGAGTGCCCAGGACGGGCTCCACGGTTCCCGGGCGTCCGGGGTTCCCTTCCCCGGGTCAGCGGCATGTCAGAGTGCCCAGGACGAGTTCCACGGGTCCCGGGCAGTCCTCCCCCGGGCGTCCGGGGCTTCCTTCCCCGGGCCGACGGCAGGTCAGAGTGCCCAGGACGGGCTCTACGGGTCCCGGGCAGTCCTCCCCCCCGGGCGTCCGGGGCTCCCTTCCCCGGGCCGAGGGCAGGTCAGAGTGCCCAGGACGGGCTCCACGGGTCCCGGGCAGTCCTCCCCCCGGGAGTCCGGCGCTCCCTTCTCCAGGCCGATGGCAGGTCAGAGTGACCAGGACGGGCTCCACGGGTCCCGGGCAGTCCTCTCCCGGGCGTACGTGGTTGTCCGACAGATTCGGGCAGATGTGCTTTTACGAACCAGATCGGAATCGGCCCAAATATTAATAATAATAATCCACATTTGTAAAGAGCACAATCACCCGTAAGGGTCTCTAGGCGCTAGGGGCCCTCGGGAAGATTAAGCAAGCTATTGCCCAGAGTCACATGGTGCTGGGCTAATCTGCCGCCGGTGCCGGGGATCGAACCGTGATCCCCAGATTCCGTTGTCAGCCGCCCTAGCCGCGGCGCCAGCTATTGCCCAGAGTCACATGGTGCTGGGCTAATCTGCCGCCGGTGCCTGGGATCGAACCGTGATCCCCAGATTCCGGAGTCAGCCGCCCTAGCCGCGGTGCCAGCTATTACCCAGAGTCACATGGTGCTGGGCTAATCTGCGGCCGGTGCCGGGGATCGAACCCTGATCTCTGGGATGCTCGAGTGTTACTACGCGCTCTACAAAAACCTTAAATAAATAAATCTCCAGATTCCGGAGTCAGCCGCCCTAGCCGCGGCGCCAGCTATTTCCCAGAGTCACGTGGTGCTGGGCTAATCTGCCGCCCTTGCCGGGGATCGAACCGTGATCTCCAGATTCCGGAGTCAGCCTCCCTAGCCGCGGCGCCAGCTATTTCCCAGAGTCACGTGGTGCTGGGCTAATCTGCCGCCGGTGCCGGGGATCGAACCGTGATCCCCAGACGGGGATATCCCAAAAATCTGGCATGGATACGGCCCGCCAGGACAGGTTTGGACACCCCTGATATAGAGGCAGTCAACGCGAAATCTGCTGGGTTCGATTCCGATCCGTGTCAGAAGGTCCGTAGGAATCTGTCGGGCTTGGGAGTCCGTACAACAGGGGTGTCCAAACCTGTCCTGGCGGGCCGTATCCATGCCAGATTTTTGGGATATCCCCATCTGGTGATCACGGTTCGATCCCCCGCGCCGGCGGCAGATCAGAGTGCCCAGGACGGGGTCCATGTGACCCGGGCAGTCCTATCCCCTGGGTGTACGTGGTTGTCCGACATGTCGGTCGGATGTGCTTTTACGTACCGGATCGGAATCGGCCCCCATAAAATCGTACGTAAAGTATATAGCAAGTCAACCTGAAATCTACTGGGTCAGAAAGGGCTCGATTCCGATCCGTGTCGGAAGGTTAGGAGTCCGTACGAATTTGTCGGGACGGCATGGCAGAGTGCCCGGGATGGGCTCCATGGCTCTTGGGCAGTCGTCCCCCGGGCGTCCGGGGCTCCATCCAGGCCGACGGCATGGCAGAGTGCCCGGGACGGGCTCCATGCGTCCCGGGCATTCGTCCACCGGGCGTCCGGGGCTCCATCCAGGTCGGCGGCATGGCAGAGTGCCCGGGACGGGCTCCATGCGTCCCGGGCCTTCGTCCCCCGGGCGTCCGGGGCTCCATCCAGGCTGACAGCATGGCAGAGTGCCCGGGTCGGGCTCCATGGTTTCCATTGTGGTCCTCCCCTGGGTGTCGGGGCGCTCCAGGCCGACGGCATGGAAAAGTGCCCAGGACGGGCTCCATGCGTCCCGGGCATTCGTCCCGGGACGGGGACGGGGTGGGGAGAGTCCAGGCGGCTTCACTTTCGTGCCCGGCCATCTGGTAGCCCAGATCCCCTCGGCCATCTGGTCGCCCGCAACGCTTTCCTATGGGGCGACCAGATGGCTGAACTTCCCTGGAAGTCCCGATGAGGTGCCATTCGCCTCCCGGATTCCAGCTAGGGCTCCATGAGGTCGGGTTCTTTCACGCCTTGGGTCCCCTCTGTCACCTCGCGTGCACAGATTACAAGAAAAGGGGGTAATTTTGCTCCGGATTACTAGGGAGAAGGGTACGCCCGGACACCCCTCCGAGGGTGGTGGTTCTCTGCCATGGGGACCAGATGGGCTATGCCTGGGCAACACCTCCCTAGGCCATCCGGGGCTTCCTTCCTCCAGGCCAACTGCATGTCAAATTGCCTAGGACGGGCTCCATGGCTCCTGGGCAGTCGTCCCCCGGGTGTCCAGGGCTCCATCCAGGCTGACGGCATGGAAAAGTGCCCAGGACAGGCTCCATGCGTCCCGGGCATTCATCCCCCGGGCGTCCGGGGCTCCATCTAGGCTGACGGTATGGCAGAGTGCCCAGGTCGGGCTCCATGGTTTTCATGGTGGTCCTCCCCTGGGTGTCTGGGGGCTCCAGGCCGAAGGTATGGAAAAGTGCCCAGGACGGGCTCCATGCATCCCGGGCATTCGTCCCCTGGGCGTCCGGGGCTCCATCTAGGCTGACGGTATGGCAGAGTGCCCGGGTCGGGCTCCATGGTTTTCACGGTGGTCCTCCCCTGGGTGTCTGGGGGCTCCAGCAAGAAGGCACGGAAAAGTGCCCGGACGGGCTCCATGCGCCCCGGGCATTCGTCGCCCGGGCGTCCGGGGCTCCATCCAGGCTGACGGTATGGCAGAGTGCCCGGGTCGGGCTCCATGGTTTTCACGGTGGTCCTCCCCTTTGTGTCTGGGGGCTCCAGGCCGAAGGCATGGAAAAGTGCTCAGGACGGGCTCCATGCGTCCTGGGCATTCGTCCCGGGACGGGGACGGGGACGGGGTCGGGAGAGTCCAGGCGGCTTCACTTCCGTGTCCGGCCATCTGATCGCCCAGATTCCCTCGGCCATCTGGTCGCCCGGATCCCCTCGGGCATCTGGTCGCCCGCAACGCTTTCCTATGGGGCGACCAGATGGCCGAACTTCCCTGGAAGTCCCGATGAGGTGCCATTCGCCGCCCGGATCCCAGCAAGGGCTCCAGGAGGTCGGGTACAATCGCGCCTTGGGTCCCCTCTGTCACCTCGCGTGCACAGATTACAAGAAAAGGGGGTAATTTTCCTCCAGATTACTAGGGAGAAGGGTACGCCCGGACACCCCTCCGAGGCTGGTGGTTCTCTGCCATGGGGACCAGATGGGCTATGCCTGGGCAACACCTCCCTAGGCCACCCGGGGCTTCCTTCCTCCAGGCCAACTGCATGTCAAATTGCCCAGGACGGGCTCCATGGCTCCCGGGCATTCATCCCCCGTGCGTCCGGGGCTCCATCTAGGCTGACGGTATGGCAGAGTGCCCAGGTCGGGCTCCATGGTTTTCACGGTGGTCCTCCTCTGGGTGTCTGGGGGCTCCAAGCCGAATGCATGGAAAAGTGCACAGGACGGGATCCATGCGTCCCGGGCATTCGTTCCCTGGGCGTCCGGGGCTCCATCTAGGCTGACGGTATGGCAGAGTGCCCAGGTCGGGCTCCATGGTTTTCACGGTGGTCCTCCCCTGGGTGTCTGGGGGCTCCAGGCCGAAGGCACGGAAAAGTGCCCAGGACTGGCTCCATGCGTCCCGGGCATTCGCCCCCCGGGCGTCCGGGGCTCCATCCAGGCTGACGGCATGGCAGAGTGCCCGGGTCGGGCTCCATGGGTCCCGGGTAGACCTCCCCCGGGTGTCCGGGGCACCCATCTCCATGAGGCCAACGGCATTGGGAAAGTACCCAGGACGGGCTCCATGGGTCCCGGGCAGACCTCCCCCCGGGCATCAGGGGCTCCCACCTCCAGGCCGACGGAATGTCAAAGTACCCAGGACGGACTCCAAGGGTCCCAGGCAGCTTCCCCCGGGCGTCCGGGGCACCCACCTCCAGGCCGACGGCATGTCAAAGTACCCAGGACGGGCTCCACGGGTCCCGGGCATTCCTCCCCCAGGTCGTCCGGGCCCTAGAGCTCCGGTGGTCCAACCTGCGCCCGAGGCCCAGCCGGGGTCCAAGAGCCCTGCCTTGCGTGGGCAGGCAGTCAGGAACCCTACCGCGAAGGCTTGGGATGGATGGGGAGCTGGGAGTCCTTTCGATCCCGGCCATCTGGTGGCCCGCGATGCTTTCCAATGGGGCGACCAGATGGCCGGGCTTCCCTGGAAGTCCCGATGAGGTGCCATTCGCCTCCCGGATCCCAGCTAGGGCTCCATGAGGTCGGGTTCTTTTACGCCTTGGGTCCCCTCTGTCACCTCGCGTGCACGGATTGCAAGAAAGGGGGGTAATTTCCCTCCGGATTACTAGGGGCAGGGTACGCCCGGACACCCCTCCATGGCTGGTGGTTCTCTGCCCGGGGGACCAGATGAGATATGCCTGGGCAACACCTCCCCTGGGCGTCTGGGGGCTCCATTCTCCGGGCCAACGGCATGGCTCAATGCCCAGGACGGGCTCCACGTGTCCCGGACAGACCTCCCCTGGGCGTCCGGGGCACCCATCTCCAGGAGGCCAACGGGATGGCAAAGTACCCGGGAAGGGCTCCACGGGTCCCGGGCAGCCTTCCCCCGGGCGTCCGGGGCTCCCACCTCCAGGCCTACGGCATGTCACACTGCCCAGGACGGGCTCCATGGGCCCCGAACAGACCTCCCCTGGGCGTACGGGGGCACCCATCTGCAGGAGGCCAATGGGATGGCAAAGTACCTGGGAAGGGCTCCACGGGTCCCGGGCAGCCTTCCCCCGGGCGTCCGGGGCTCCCACCTCCAGGCAGACGGCATGTCACACTGCCCAGGACGGGCTCCATGGGCCCCGGACAGACCTCCCCCGGGCGTCCGGGGGCACCCATCTCCAGGAGGCCAACGGGATGGCAAAGTACCCGGGAAGGGCTCCACGGGTCCCGGGCAGCCTTCCCCCGGGCCTCCCACCTCCAGGCCGACGGCATATCACACTGACCAGGACGGGCTCCATGGGCCCCGGACAGACCTCCCCCGGGCGTCCGGGGCACCCCTCTCCAGGAGGCCAACGGGATGGCAGAGTAACCGGGAAGGGCTCCATGGGTCCCGGGCAGCCCTCCCCCAGGCGTCCGGGGCTCCCACCTCCAGGACGACGGCATGTCAAATTGCCCAGGACGGGCTCCATGGCTCTTGGGCAGTCCTCCCCCGGGCGTCCGGGGCTCCATCCAGGCCGACGGCATGGCAGAGTCCCCGGGACGGGCTCCATGGTTTTCAGGGTTGTCCTCCCCTGGGTGTCGGGGCGCTCCAGGCCAATGGAATGGAAAAGTGCCCAGGACGGGCTCCATGCGACCCGGGCATTCATCCCCCGGGCGTCCGGGGCTCCATCCAGGCTGACGGCATGGCAGAGTGCCCGGGTCGGGCTCCATGGTTTTCAGGGTGGTCCTCCCCTGGGTGTCGGAGCGCCCCAGGCCAATGGCATGGAAAAGTGCCCAGGACGGGCTCCATGCGTCCCGGGCCTTCGTCTCCCGGGCGTCCGGGGCTCCATCCAGGCTGCCGGCATGGCAGAGTGCCCGGGTCGGGCTCCATGGTTTTCAGGGTGGTCTCCCCCTGGGTGTCGGGGCGCTCCAGGACGATGGCATGGAAAAGTGCCCAGGACGAGCTCCATGCGTCCCGGGCCTTCGTCCCCCGGGCGTCCGGGGCTCCAGCCAGGCTGACGGCATGGCAAAGTGCCCGGGTCGGGCTCCATGGCTCTTGGGCAGTCATCCCCCGGGCGTCCGGGGCTCCATCCAGTGCACAGTGCAGGCCCTCTCCAAAGCAGCCATCCATTTCTGGATGTCATCCCCTTGCTTAAAGGGGGGCACTATCTTAGTCAGGTGTTTAGTATCTAAAGCCTTCTCTCTATCTCTTGGGAGATTGCTGCCACCAGTGGGAGCTAACCCACTCATCTGCTGCTCTCTTGCAAAGGCAAGCTTCTCTTTGGCCAGGGCAAGTTCTTCCCTTTCAATCCTCAGAGTAGCCTGTCTCATCCTAGCTTCATGCTCCATTCTCTGAGGGGAAGTCAATCTCCTCTGGGGAGAGTTCCATCTCCTCTGAGAAGAGGCATTAGAGTGCAGAGATCTATTGGAGTCCCTAGAAAGAGATCTATCTCTCCTAACTCCAAGGTTAGGCCTACTTAGGGTCAGTACTGGGGGTCCCCCAGATCCTAGCCCAAGCAAGTCTAAGTTGGCCCTACTTAGCCTTCTGACTACCTCAAGACCTTTGTCTACCTCGTCCCCAGAGAGTTCCTCTTGATCCTCCTCCTCAACTGCATTGGCAGTGTTGGGGAGGTCTGGATCACCAAGGTGCCCTTCTAAGGCTGGCATACTCCCATCTCCCTGAGATGCTTTCCTAGCATCATAAGTCTCTAAGAGACCCAAGAGAAAGGGAGTGGTGGGGTTAGACCCCTGTTTCAATTTCCTGGAGGTACACAAGTGTCTCAGCTCCTGGAAATTGAGAGCTGCATATCTTGAGTTGACCTGTGGAGGGTCAATAACCACAAGGGGAGTCTCTGAAGACTCTCCATGGGTAGACATGCTTTTCAAGTGAGGTGTAAGTGGTGCACTTACCTACACTATATGTTTACCTACTGATCCCTTGCTAGAGTTGTAGTTTAGGGTATGCTAGGCCCTAGGAGCTACAACAGCTGGTTCAGTAGAACTCAGAGTATTCTAAGCTAAGTTATATGTACCTTTAGTACTTATGTGATCTTTCACAAGATATTCTTAGGATATGTGTGGTAAAACAACAGCAAGCTCAAATCCCAACCGCTGCTCACCAATGTGAGAAGTTGGCCTGATGTGCAGTGTTCACTATTCTAGTGATCACTATATATCAGTCCAAACAACCCTTATTGATGATTGGTTGTAAGTCAACCTTATAGACCAGCTATCCTAGTAGCATGGATATGAGCGGTCTAAGGCTAAGACTCTAGAGGGCGTGTTAAGCCAGCTGTTTTACCATCACATTACCCCTTGAACACCCAGTGAAAGGACACCACACAAGTTGTTATGAAAATAAACAGTGTATTTATTTATAACAAGACTACCCTGGCTCTTTATGAGACAGGGAGCTAAGCACACAACAAAACTCTTATAAAAATACTTAAGTTAGCACAGTATACACAAATGCCCGAGGGGCACGAAAAACCATATACTCTAAAAGTGGAATGCGAAATTACTAGCAGGTAAGTACAGTACTAATAGGCTTTGGAATCGCTAGGACTTGACTATAGAATTGTTAGATTACTTCTAGGAGGCCCAGGGGACTCGGGTGCAGAGTGTGCACTCTCACGCGGGATGCGGGACAAAGTCTATGATAGCTAGTAAAGTTAAAGTTAGTGTTCACGGGCGAACCCGACCTGGTAGGGAGAAAACGAAAGTGGATCCTGACCCTTGGATAGTGAGGCTATGCTGGGGCACCGAAATGCCGAAGTTACCTAGCCCAGGGGCTGCAGCTGCATATGTCTCAAAAGACGTCGGGAATCCTCGTAGACGAACCAGGAGCCTGGAAGAAAGATGCTGGCAGGCGACCAGTGAAGAGAGTTCGAAATGATCCAAGCCTGGATCTTGAAGATGGATGATACCTGAAAGCAGAGGGGACCAAGTTCGTGACTACTAGCCAGTAGTCAGGGGGCACCAGGAGGGCACCGGATGGTAGTCACCTCGACTAGGTGAGTGGGCAAGCTGTCCCACGATGGATGAAGCTGTCGGCATCGACGGACCCAGGATTGGGCAACAAAGCCTTGGCTAATTCAAGCCCACGCGGTGGACTCAAAATGGCGTCTTGAGTGGACCAGGAGGGTCCGGGGTGCTCCTCTTCTGGAAGGGAGCAAGAGCCAGTCTGGAGCAACCAGACCAGCAGCAGTGATGTCGTCGGGCGTCGTTCAGAAGGCCACAAGCCAGCGGGCTAGTAGCCAAACAACGTGGTGAGCAGCAAAAAGCAGAAGGGCCCCACGCCGATCGTGGAGATGCTGGGGGGCTGCTCTTCGGTGCTGGAGCTGCTCAGGGTCGGGGCTTCTCGGACCCCAAAGCACTCGCCAGTAGATTACCCGGCGGGCTTGCTGTGAAGAAGTCGTGCAGTCTTGGCAATAGTCGGTCCCTTGAGGTCTCGTCGCACTCACGGTTCTCAGCTTGGCTGTAGAGGTGAGTAGAGGTCGGAGGTGCCAGGGAAGCCGGGTCTTGTCGAGCTGGGCAGTCGGATTCCGGAGGAAGGATTTGCAGCAGACCGCAGTGTTCTTAAGATGGTGCCTGCGGATGCAGGGTGACTACTCCTTAGTCACAAGGGAGAATCTTGAAGAAGAAATCTTGAAGTCCTTTCGCAGAAAGTCGTGTCTTGATTCCAAAGATGATCTAATTTGGAAGGGGGCCTGCTCCTACCTTTATCTGGGAAAAGGGGGCTGGCACGCGACTAAGTCCTGCCCTATGGGTGGGACCAGGAGGGGGGTGGTTACACCCCTCTCCTTTGGCGGGCTTTCCCCAGGCCAGGGGCTGGAGTGCCCCTGGAACTGGTTTCATCCGGCCTATGCACAGTGAGCACCGGGGTGCCACTTGCAGTCACCTTCCTTTGAAGCCTTGCCTACCTAGGATACACAAAATCCTGTCTGGGACGGTGCTAGCACCGCCCCTGGCAGGAAACCCTTTGTCCTTGCCTCCTGCTCTGGGAGGACTCCCAGCAGCAGGAGGGCAGACTTGTGTCTCGGTGGCAGCATCCATTTTGTGGAGCTAAGGCTCTGCTTGACTTTAACCGGGGTTACAGGTTACTCACATGTCGTGTCCCTCTGGAAGGGTGGAATGCTAACCCCGTCGCCAGAATTGGCGAGGGGTTAGTATTCCAATTCGTATGACACCTTACTCGACATGTTTTGATAAAGCGATACCAGAGTTGGCATATAACCGCGAGGATTATAATGCACTTAAGAGTATATGGTATGCGATATCATGGAAACGGCTAAGGGAAAGATCCCGAAAGCCGCAGACAGGCTCAGCTCATGCCAGAGCACCATCTCACACGATTCCAAGCACTCTGCCTTCAGGATTGTTAAGGCCTGCCATAGGAGTGACTGATAGGAGATCTGTGTGTCCATTTTGGGGTTAGATATAGGTATACTATATCTAAAGCAAAGGGTGAGTACACCACATTGCCCCAGCTGTCGTGCAGCCAGTTGTGTCAGTTTAGTTAGTCAGTCCAGGGGTGGCACAATACATGCTTCAGCCCCTGGGAGACTTCTGGGTGCACCTCAGCCCTGGGTACAGGGACTTGGAGAGGGCCCAATGCCAATTCAGTACCTGAGTACAATTTGGATAGAGAGAACAGCTAGGCTGTGGGTCTGATTAGCAGGCCCACAGCCAGGGAAAGTCGTAAACCAGTGCAGCAAAAAGCAAAAAATCTGGGTGATCATAGGATTGCAGACCCTACTCTCCTACACCGACGGCATGGAAAAGTGCCCAGGACGGGCTCCATGCGTCCCGGGCATTCGTCCCGGGACGGGGACGGGGTGGGGAGAGTCCAGGCGGCTTCACTTTCGTGCCCGGCCATCTGGTAGCCCAGATCCCCTCGGCCATCTGGTCGCCCGCAACGCTTTCCTATGGGGCGACCAGATGGCTGAACTTCCTGAACCTAAGGTACACTGTACAGGGACTGATAAGGTGACTCAGTATCCAATTTAGATATGTACCTAAGGTACATGGAATCCATTTTACAAAGAGAGCAGTAGGCCTGGGGCCCTGAATAGCAGGGTCCCAGGTCAACTAAGTCAGAAAACCAGCAAAACACCAGGCAAAAAGTTGGGGGCAACCATAGTCAGGGATCTACCTTCCTACAGTGCCCAGGACGGGCTCCACGGGTCCCGGGCAGCCCGCCCCCGGGCGTTCGGGGCACCCATCTCCAGGAGGCCAACGGCGTTGCAAAGTACCCAGGAAGGGCTCCACGGGTCCCGGGCAGTCCTCCCCCGGGCGTCCGGGGGCTCCCTTCTCCAGGCCAACTGCATGGTTCAATACCGCAGGACGGGCTCCATGTGTCCCGGACAGACCTCCACCGGGCGTCCGGGGCACCCATCTCCAGGCCAACGGCATGGCTCAATGCCCAGGACGGGCTCCATGGGTCCGGGGAGGTGTCCCCTGCGCCTCCGGGCTTGGGAGCCCCGGCTGGGTCCAGGGGCCCGGCCGGGCCCCGGGTCGGGTGCTCCGGCCCTGGTCCCTGTCTCCCTGCCTACCGCACTGCCAAGGGCCTAGGAAGGGGTTCCCTTGTGCCCGGGGAGCCTCCCCTTGCTTGTCTGGGTTCAGGAGCTCTGTCCGGGGCCCCTAGGGGCCCGGGGGAGGGCGGCCTCCCCACCCCTGGCTCTGTCCTTGGTCCTGCTGCCCTGTCTCCAAGCCTGCCGCACTGCCAAGGGCCAGGGAAGGGGTTCTTATGTGCCCGGGGAGCCTCCCCTTGCTTGGCTGGGTTCAGGAGCAGTGGCTAGAGCCCCTGAGGGCCCGGGGAGGGGGGCCTCCCCACCCCGGGCTCTGTCCTTGGTCTTGCTGCGTGGCAGTGTGCCCGGGACGGGGTCCGGAGGGACCAGGGAGGGGTCCCATGAGCCTCCGGGCTTGCTGCACTGCCAAAGTCCCGGGACGGGGTTCCGTGGTGCCCGGGGAGCCTCCCCGTGCTTCGCTGGGTTCAGGAGCCCCACCCGGGGCCCCTGAGGGCCCCAGGGAGGGTGGCCTCCCCACCCCGGCCTCCGTCCTGGGTCCTGCCGCGGGGCAGGGTGCCGGGGACGGGGTCCGGCGGGCCCTGGGAGGCTTCCCCTGCGCCTCCGGGCCTGGGAGCCTCGGGCTGGGTCCAGGGGCCCGGTCGGGGCCCCGGGTCGGGCGCTCCGGCCCTGGGCCCGGTCCCCTGGGCTCCCGCTCCACCCAGGGCCCAGGACAGGGGTCCGTCGGTCCCTTGCAGGCCTCCCCTGCTTGTCAAGGTGTAAGCGGGCCCCGGGTCGGAGGGCCCGCCGGCCCCTGGCAGCCTCCATGGCTGTGGCCCGGCTGGGGCCCCGGGACTCCGGCCCGCCATGCCCCGGGCGCCCGCTCCCTCCTTCGTCGGGGCACGGGGCGACCAGATGGCGTCCCTTTCGTGCCCGGCCATCTGGTCGCCCGGATCCCCTCGGTCATCTGGTCGCCCGGATCACCTCGGCCATCTGGTCACCCGCAATGCTTTCCAATGGGGGCGACCAGATGGCCAAACTTCCCTGGAAGTCCCGATGAGGTGCCATTTGCCTCCCGGATCCCAGCGAGGGCTCCAGGAGGTCGGGTACTTTCGCGCCTTGGGTCCCCTCTGTCACCTCTAGTGCACGGATTACAAGAAAGGGGGGTAATTTTCCTCCGGATTACTAGGGAGAGGGTCAGTCAGACCTCCGTGTGGTCTGGCGATTCTGAATCAGGGGAAGGCAGGACCCGGGCCCTCCCGCCGGGGCCCCCAGGGGCCTGGATACGCACCTGCTGCTCAGC
>NC_136058.1:326768263-326785763 GCF_964261635.1 Lissotriton helveticus | reverse complement strand
TCTCCCCGGCCCGGCCTAGGGTTCGGAAAGCCGGGCCCGGGGCCGGGGACCGGGCCCGGGGCTTGAGCCCCGTCCGGCAGGGCCCAGTGGTGCGGGAATCCCCCCTCCGTCCTGCAAGCTGGCCGGGGGTCAGAGGCGCCCGGGACGGAGGGTACATCAGGGCCCGGGGAGGCCTGAAGCCCCGGAGCCCTTCAGCCCCAGAGACCTGCAGCTCTGCAGCCCCCGGAACCCTGCAGCCCCAGAGCCCTGCAGTTTCGGGGCAGGCAGATTGGCCTCATTTTGGTCCCGGCCATCTGGTCGCCCCTCTCGCCTCGGCCATCTGGTCGCCCTGGAAGTCATGATGAGGTGCCATTCGCCTCCCGGATCCCAGCGAGGGCTCCAGGAGGTCGGGTACTTTCGCGCCTTGGGTCCCCTCTGTCACCTCGTGTGCACAGAGTGCAAGAAAGGGGGGTAATTTCCCTCCGGATTACTAGGGACAGGGTACGCCCGGACACCCCTCCAAGGCTGGTGGTTCTCTGCTAGGGGGACCAGATGGGCTATGCCTGGGTAACACCTCCCTAGGCCACCCGGGGCTTCCTTCCTCCAGGCCAACGGCTTGTCAAATTGCCCAGGACGGGCTCCATGGCTCTTGGGCAGTCGTCCCCCGGGCGTCCGGGCCTCCATCCCTGCCGACGGCATGGAAAAGTGCCCGGGACGGGCGCCATACGTCCCGGCCAGTCCTCCCCCGGGCGTCCGGGGCACCCATCTCCAGGAGGCCAACAGCATGGCAAAGTACCCGGGACGGGCTCCATGGGTCCCGGGCAATCCTCCCCCGGGCATCCGGGGCTTCCATCTCCAGGCCAACGGCAGGTCAAAGTGCCCAGGACGGGCTCCACGGGTCCCTGGCAGTCCTCCCCCCGGGCGTCCTTGGCTCCCTTCCCCAGGCCAACGGCATGTCAAAGTGCCCAGGATGGGCTCCACGGGCCCTGGGCGTCCAGGGCTCCCTTCCCCAGGCCAACGGCATGCCAGAGTGCCCAGGACGGGCTCCACGAGTCCCAGGCGTCCGGGGCTCCCTTCCCCGGGACAACGGCTTGTCAGAGTGCCCATGACGGGCTCCACGGGTCCCGGGTATCTGGGACTCCCTTCCCCGGGCCAACGGCATGCCGGAGTTCCCAGGACGGGCTCCACGGGTCCCGGGCATCCGGGGCTCCCTTCCCCGGTCCGACGGCTTGTCAGAGTGCCCAGGACGGGCTCCACGGTTCCCGGGCGTCCGGGGTTCCCTTCCCCGGGTCAGCGGCATGTCAGAGTGCCCAGGACGAGTTCCACGGGTCCCGGGCAGTCCTCCCCCGGGCGTCCGGGGCTCCCTTCCCCAGGCCAACGGCATGTCAAAGTGCCCAGGATGGGCTCCACGGGCCCCGGGCGTCCAGGGCTCCCTTCCCCAGGCCAATGGCATGCCAGAGTGCCCAGGACGGGCTCCACGAGTCCCGGGCGTCCGGGGCTCCCTTCCCCGGGACAACGGCTTGTCAGAGTGCCCATGACGGGCTCCACGGGTCCCGGGTATCTGGGACTCCCTTCCCCGGGCCAACGGCATGCCGGAGTTCCCAGGACGGGCTCCACGGGTCCCGTGCATCCGGGGCTCCCTTCCCCGGTCCGACGGCTTGTCAGAGTGCCCAGGACGGGATCCACGGTTCCTGGGCGTCCGGGGTTCCGTTCCCCGGGTCAGCGGCATGTCAGAGTGCCCAGGACGAGTTCCACGGGTCCCGGGCAGTCCTCCCCCGGGCGTCCGGGGCTCCCTTCCCCGGGCCGACGGCAGGTCAGAGTGCCCAGGACGGGCTCCACGGGTCCCGGGCAGTCCTCCCCCCCGGGCGTCCGGGGCTCCCTTCCCCGGGCCGAGGGCAGGTCAGAGTGCCCAGGACGGGCTCCACGGGTCCCGGGCAGTCCTCCCCCCGGGCGTCCGGCACTCCCTTCTCCAGGCCGATGGCAGGTCAGAGTGACCAGGACGGGCTCCACGGGTCCCGGGCAGTCCTCTCCCGGGCGTACGTGGGTGTCCGACAGATTCGGGCAGATGTGCTTTTACGAACCGGATCGGAATCGGCCCAAATAATAATAATAATAATCCACATTTGTAAAGCGCACAATCACCCGTAAGGGTCTCTAGGCGCTAGGGGCCCTCGGGAAGATTAAGCAAGCTATTGCCCAGAGTCACATGGTGCTGGGCTAATCTGCCGCTGGTGCCGGGGATCGAACCGTGATCCCCAGATTCCGTAGTCAGCCGCCCTAGCCGCGGCGCCAGCTATTGCCCAGAGTCACATGGTGCTGGGCTAATCTGCCGCCGGTGCCTGGGATCGAACCGTGATCCCCAGATTCCGGAGTCAGCCGCCCTAGCCGCGGCGCCAGCTATTGCCCAGAGTCACATGGTGCTGGGCTAATCTGCGGCCGGTGCCGGGGATCGAACCCTGATCTCTGGGATGCTCGAGTGTTACTACGCGCTCTACAAAAACCTTAAATAAATAAATCTCCAGATTCCGGAGTCAGCCGCCCTAGCCACGGCGCCAGCTATTTCCCAGAGTCACGTGGTGCTGGGCTAATCTGCCGCCGGTGCCGAGGATCGAACCGTGATCTCCAGATTCCGGAGTCAGCCTCCCTAGCCGCGGCGCCAGCTATTTCCCAGAGTCACGTGGTGCTGGGCTAATCTGCCGCCGTGCCGGGTATCGAACCGTGATCCCCAGACGGGGATATCCCAAAAATCTGGCATGGATACGGCCCGCCAGGACAGGTTTGGACACCCCTGATATAGAGGCAGTCAACGCGAAATCTGCTGGGTTCGATTCCGATCCGTGTCAGAAGGTCCGTAGGAATCTGTCGTGCTTGGGAGTCCGTACAACAGGGGTGTCCAAACCTGTCCTGGCGGGCCGTATCCATGCCAGATTTTTGGGATATCCCCATCTGGTGATCACGGTTCGATCCCCGGCGCCGGCGGCAGATCAGAGTGCCCAGGACGGGGTCCATGTGACCCGGGCAGTCCTATCCCCTGGGTGTACGTGGTTGTCCGACATGTTGGTCGGATGTGCTTTTACGTACCGGATTGGAATCGGCCCCCATAAAATCGTACGTAAAGTATATAGCAAGTCAACCTGAAATCTGCTGGGTCAGAAAGGGCTCGATTCCGATCCGCGTCGGAAGGTTAGGAGTCCGTACGAATTTGTCGGGACGGCATGGCAGAGTGCCCAGGATGGGCTCCATGGCTCTTGGGCAGTCGTCCCCCGGGCGTCCGGGGCTCCATCCAGGCCGACGGCATGGCAAAGTGCCCGGGACGGGCTCCATGCGTCCCGGGCATTCGTCCCCCGGGCGTCCGGGGCTCCATCCAGGTCGGCGGCATGGCAGAGTGCCCGGGACGGGCTCCATGCGTCCCGGGCCTTCGTCCCCCGGGCGTCCGGGGCTCCATCCAGGCTGACAGCATGGCAGAGTGCCCGGGTCGGGCTCCATGGTTTCCATTGTGGTCCTCCCCTGGGTGGCGGGGCGCTCCAGGCCAACTGTGAGAAGTTGGCCTGATGTGCAGTGTTCACTATTCTAGTGATCACTATATATCAGTCCAAACAACCCTTATTGATGATTGGTTGTAAGTCAACCTTATAGACCAGCTATCCTAGTAGCATGGATACGAGCGGTCTAAGGCTAAGACTCTAGAGGGCGTGTTAAGCCAGCTGTTTTACCATCACATTACCCCTTGAACACCCAGTGAAAGGACACCACACAAGTTGTTATGAAAATAAACAGTGTATTTATTTATAACAAGACTTCCCTGGCTCTTTATGAGACAGGGAGCTAAGCACACAACAAAACTCTTATAAAAATACTTAAGTTAGCACAGTATACACAAATGCCCGAGGGGCACGAAAAACCATATACTGTAAAAGTGGAATGCGAAATTACTAGCAGGCAAGTACAGTACTAATAGGCTTTGGAATCGCTAGGACTTGACTATAGAATCGTTAGATTACTTCTAGGAGGCCCAGGGGACTCGGGTGCAGAGTGTGCACTCTCACGCGGGATGCGGGACAAAGTCTATGATAGCTAGTAAAGTTAAAGTTAGTGTTCACGGGCGAACCCGACCTGGTAGGGAGAAAACGAAAGTGGATCCTGACCCTTGGATAGTGAGGCTATGCTGGGGCACCGAAATGCCAAAGTTACCTAGCCCAGGGGCTGCAGCTGCATATGTCTCAAAAGACGTCGGGAATCCTCGTAGACGAACCAGGAGCCTGGAAGAAAGATGCTGGCAGGCGACCAGTGAAGAGAGTTCGAAGTGATCCAAGCCTGGATCTTGAAGATGGATGATACCTGAAAGCAGAGGGGACCAAGTTCGTGACTACTAGCCAGTAGTCAGGGGGCACCAGGAGGGCACCGGATGGTAGTCACCTCGACTAGGTGAGTGGGCGACGCTGTGCTCTGCAGATCTCACGGACCAGGAGGCGTTGTCGGTGACCAGGATGGAGGGGCGAGCTGTCCCACGATGGATGAAGCTGTCGGCGTCGACGGACCCAGGATTGGGCAACAAAGCCTTGGCTAATTCAAGCCCACGCGGTGGACTCAAAATGGCGTCTTGAGTGGACCAGGAGGGTCCGGGGTGCTCCTCTTCTGGAAGGGAGCAAGAGCCAGTCTGGAGCAACCAGACCAGCAGCAGTGATGTCGTCGGGCGTCGTTCAGAAGGCCACAAGCCAGCGTGCTAGTAGCCAAACAACGCGGTGAGCAGCAAAAAGCAGAAGGGCCCCACGCCGATCGTGGAGATGCAGGGGGGCTGCTCTTCGGTGCTGGAGCTGCTCAGGGTCGGGGCTTCTCGGACCCCAAAGCACTCGCCAGTAGATTACCCGGCAGGCTTGCTGTGAAGAAGTCATGCAGTCTTGGCAATAGTCGGTCCCTTGAGGTCTCGTCGCACTCACGGTTCTCAGCTTGGCTGTAGAGGTGAGTAGAGGTCGGAGGTGCCAGGGAAGCCGGGTCTTGTCGAGCTGGGCAGTCGGATTCCAGAGGAAGGACTTGCAGCAGACCGCAGTGTTCTTAAGATGGTGCCTGCGGATGCAGGGTGACTACTCCTTAGTCACAAGGGAGAATCTTGAAGAAGAAATCTTGAAGTCCTTTCGCAGAAAGTCGTGTCTTGATTCCAAAGATGATCTAATTTGGAAGGGGGCCTGCTCCTACCTTTATCTGGGAAAAGGGGGCTGGCACGTGACTAAGTCCTGCCCTATGGGTGGGACCAGGAGGGGGGTGGTTACACCCCTCTCCTTTGGCGGGCGTTCCCCAGGCCAGGGGCTGGAGTGCCCCTGGAACTGGTTTCAGCCGGCCTATGCACAGTGAGCACCGGGGTGCCACTTGCAGTCACCTTCCTTTGAAGCCCTGCCTACCTAGGATACACAAAATCCTGTCTGGGACGGTGCTAGCACCGCCCCTGGCAGGAAACCCTTTGTCCTTCCCTCCTGCTCTGGGAGGACTCCCAGCAGCGGGAGGGCAGACTTGTGTCTCGGTGGCAGCATCCATTTTGTGGAGCTAAGGCTCTGCTTGACTTTAACCGGGGTTACAGGTTACTCACATGTCGTGTCCCTCTAGAAGGGTGGAATGCTAACCCCGTCGCCAGAATTGGCGAGGGGTTAGTATTCCAATTCGTATGAAACCTCACTCGACATGTTTTGATAAAGCGATACCAGAGTTGGCATATAACCGCGAGGATTATAATGCACTTAAGAGTATATGGTATGCGATATCATGGAAACGGCTAAGGGATAGATCCCGAAAGCCGCAGACAGGCTCAGCTCATGCCAGAGCACCATTGTGAGAAGTTGGCCTGATGTGCAGTGTTCACTATTCTAGTGATCACTATATATCAGTCCAAACAACCCTTATTGATGATTGGTTGTAAGTCAACCTTATAGACCAGCTATCCTAGTAGCATGGATACGAGCAGTCTAAGGCTAAGACTCTAGAGGGCGTGTTAAGCCAGCTGTTTTACCATCACATTACCCCTTGAACACCCAGTGAAAGGACGCCACACAAGTGTTATGAAAATAAACAATGTATTTATTAGAATCACAACAACCCTGCACTCTTTATGAGGACAGGGTGCTAAGCACACAACAAAACTCTTACGAAAATACTTAAGTTAGCACGTTACACACAAATGCCCGAGGGGCACGGAAAACCATATACTCTAAAAGTGGAATGCGAATTACTAGCAGGTAAGTAACGATTCTCAGAGGCTTTGGGATCGCTAGGACTGGACTACTGAACCTTTAGATTACTAGCAGGAGGCCTAGGGAACTCGGGTGCAGAGTGTGCACTCTCACGCGGGATGCGGGACAAAGTCTATGGAAGCTAGAATTCACAAAGTTAGTGTTCACGGGCGAACCCGACCTGGTAGGGAGAAAACGACAGTGGATCCTGACCCTTGAATAGTGAGGCTATGCTGGGACACCGAAGTGCCGAAGTTACCTAGCCCAGGGGCTGCAGCTGCATAGGTCTGAAAAGACGTCGGGAATCCTCGTGCCGGACCAGGAGCCTGGAAGAAGGAAGTTGCTGGCAGGCGACCAGTGAAGAAAGTTCGATGGATCCAAGCCTGGATCAAGGAAGAAGAAAACCTGAAAGCAGAGGGGACCAAGTTCTTGAATCACTAGCCAGTGATTAAGTGGGCACCAGGATGGCACCGGGCGAAGTCACCGCAGTCAGGTGAGTGGGCGCTGATGGGCTCTGCAGTCTCTCGGACCAGGAGGCGTTGTCGGCGACCAGGATGGAGGTGCGAGCTGTCCCACGAAGGTTCTTGCTGTTGACGTCGCTGGACCCAGGATTGGGCAACAAGTCTTGGCAAATGCAAGGCCCACGCGGTGGACCTAAAATGGCGTCTTAGCCGGACCAGGAGGGTCCAGGGTACTTCTCCGATGGAGGGAAGCAAGGGCAAGTCTGGAGCAACCAGACCAGCAGCAGTGTTGTCGTCGGGCGTCGTTCGGAAGGCCACAAGCCAGCGGGCTAGTAGCCAAACAACGCGGTGAGCAGCAAAAAGCAGAAGGGCCCCACGCCGATCGTGGAGATGCTGGGGGGCTGCTCTTCGGTGCTGGAGCTGCTCAGGGTGGGGGCTTCTCGGACCCCAAAGCACTCACCAGGAATTTACTCGGTGGGCTTGCTGTGCAGAAGTCGTGCAGTCTTGGCGATGGCCGGTCCCTCGAGGTCTCGTCGCACCCACGGTTCTCAGCTGTGCTGTAGAGGTGGGTAGAGGTCAGAGGTGCCAGGGAAGCCGGGTCTCATCGAGCTGGGCAGTCGGATTCCGGAGGAAGGACGTGCAGCAGACCGCAGTGTTCTTAGATGGTGCCTGCGGGTGCAGGGTGACTACTCCTTAGTCACAAGGGAGAATCTTGAAGAAGAAATCGTGAAGTCCTTTCGTGGAAAGTGGTATCTTGATTCCAAAGATGATCTGATTTGGAAGGGGGCCAGTCCCTACCTTTATCTGGGAAAAGGGGGCTGGCACGCGACTAAGTCCTGCCCTAGGGGTGGGACGAGGAGGGGGGTGGTTACACCCACTTCCTTGGCGGGCTTTTCCCCAGCACAGGGTCTGGAGTGTCCCTGGAACTGGTTCAAGCCAGCCTATGCACAGTGAGCACCGGGGTGCCACGTGCAGTCACCTTCCTCTGTAGCCCTGCCTACCTACAATACACAAAACCCTGTCTGGGACGGTGCTGGCACCGCCCCTGGCAGGAAACCCTTTGTCCTTATCTCCTGCTCTGGGAGGACTCCCAGCAGCAGGAGGGCAGACTTGTGTCTCGGTGGCAGCATCCATTTTGTGGAGCTGAGGCTATGTTTGACTTTAACCGGGGTCACAGGCTACATGCATGTCGTGTCCCTCTAGAAGGGTGGGATGCTAACCCCGTCGCCAGAATTGGCGAGGGGTTAGTATTCCAATTCGTATGACACCTTACTCGACATGTTTTGATAAAGCGATACCAGAGTTGGCATTTAACCGCGAGGATTATAATGCACTTAAGAGTATATGGTATGCGATATCATGGAAACGGCTAAGGGATAGATCCCGAAAGCCGCAGACAGGCTCAGCTCATGCCAGAGCACCATCTCACACGATTCCAAGCACTCTGCCTTCAGGATTGTTAAGGCCTGCCATAGGAGTGACTGATAGGAGATCTGTGTCCATTTTAGGGTTAGATATAGGGCTACTATATCTAAAGCAAAGGGTGAGTACACCACCTTGCCCCAGCTGTCAAGCAGCCAGTTGTGTCAGATTTGGATGGCCAGCCAGGGGTGGCATAATACATGCTGCAGCCCCTGGTAGGCCCTGGGTACACCTATGCCCTGGGTACCTAAGGTACACTGTACAGGGACTGATAAGGTGACTCAGTATCCAATTTAGATATGTACCTAAGGTACATGGAATCCATTTTACAGAGAGAGCAGTAGGCCTGGGGCCCTGAATAGCAGGGTCCCAGGTCAACTAAGTCAGAAAACCAGCAAAACACCAAGCAAAAAGTTGGGGGCAACCATAGTCAGGGATAACCTTCCTACATAACCCCCCCCCAAACGAAAGGAGATAAGGCTAGCCTTGCCAGGTAAGCCTATATTGCCTGAGTGGCCATATAAGGAAGTACCAGCACTGGCATGGTTACCCCCTATCTCATGGTCCACTAAGCAATCCCTCACCCTAAGGGTGTCTGAGGGTCTCCACCATAGGGAATCTCTACCTGTGGTGTGTTTTGGCAAAGTAAAAGGCTGGTGCTGAAATGGAGTACTGAAGTGAGGCTCCACTAATTTTGGGCTCAGCTTCCTCCAATCATTTTCCACCATAGAGGCCTTTCTTTCCAAGACTGAGTTGTTTTGGGCTCTCAGGGTCAACCTCTGGCTACCTACAGCTGGAGGTTGGGTCCCTCTGTTTGGCTTACTGGAGGGACAGGTCAGGTCTGGGGCCCTCAGGTCCCAAGTTTGGCTGTGCCCAACAGTGTCCATCTGTGGGAGGTCCCTGACTAATTTTAAGGGGGATCCCTCAGGAGTATGTTTTATTTTCACTGGGCTAGGACTACTAGCTTCAGTGCCCTTAATCTGCTGATTGGGAAATTCTTTTGGACAGGGGGCCCCTTGGGGTCCAACACTGGCCTCCCTGACCTCTACAGCCCTGGGCTGACTGAGGCAGGGTAGAGAGGGGCAGGTTACCTGCTCCAGACTGGGTCCCACCTTGGAAGGGTCCACTGACATATGGGGTTCTGCCAGGCTAGGCCTGACTACCTCTGTGGCAGTTTCTTCACAAGGGGTCAGATCAGTTCCCTGAGGAGGCTGATCTTTTCCTAAAGTCTGGTGGGAGGGAGATTTCTCTTCCTCCTCAATGCTCTCTGTCTGAGTGGAGTGATCCATAGTTTCAGGCTTCACAACACTATCTTCTGTCTGAGTTTGAGCTGTGGCCATCACAACTCTCCCAACCTTTTCAGGAGGGGGCTCAGTTTGGGTGTGGGCTGTTACCATGACAGCCTTGACAACCTGTTCTGGGAAGGAAGTTGTCTGAGAGTGGGTTGTGACTGGCACAACCCTCCTGACCTGTTCAGGGAGGGCATCTTGGACTGGGGCTGTGGCTAACACTGCCCCACTAACCTTACCATGGGAGTTTACCATTTTAGAATGGGTTTCTTGCTCTACTTCAGCCCAGGCTGAGAGCAATAAATCATTCCCCAGTAGGCAATCTACAGGCAAGTTTGGTGACACTGCCACTCTCTTGTGGCCAGTGACACCTCCCCAGCTGAGATTGACCACTGCCATGGGATGATCTCTCTGTACTCCATCAATATTGGTCACCTGGTATGTGGCACCAGGTAAAGTTGCCTTGAGGGGACTAGGCTCTCAGTCACCATAGTGATGCTAGCCCCTGTATCTCTATAGGCCTCAACTTTTATACCATTGATGAGGGGCTCCTGTCTGTACTTGCCCAAAGTGTTGGGACAAGTTGTGAAGTTGGCAAACCCCATGCCAGTCTCACAGACAAGAGTATCTAAGTCAGGGGACCTGGTTAGGCCAGAGTCCCCAGGAACTCCCAAAGTAAATGCACCCAAATTCTTGGGGGCACTCCCACCACCTGGGGGATTACTACTAGTAGTAACAGGAGGTTTGGGAATGTTACTTGGGGGTATGTTTTCCTTATTGTTATTCTTTGGGCAACTGCTGTCAGTTTTTAAATGACCCACCTGTTTACAGGGATAACAATAAGGTTTCTTCTGGTTGTTGGAAGGATTCTGGGACCCACCCCCCTCAGAGGATTTGTGGGGTCCTGATGTGGTTTGATCTGTAGATTTATTCCCACCCTTCTCTTGAGGCTTGGTTGATTCCTTTTTCTGGTCACCACCTTGGTTCTTGGGCCTAATCCTGGTTCTGACCCATTTGTCTGCCCTCTTACCCAATTCTTGTGGAGAGGTCAGATCAGAGTCTACCAGGTGCTGGTGTAATAACTGGGTCTGACAATTATTTAAGACTTGCTCTCTCATAATAAGATTATACAATCCTGTGAAGTCAGTAACCTTGCTACCCAGTAGCCAGCCTTCCAAAGCCTTAGTGGCACAATCAACAAAGTCAGACCAGTCCTGAGACTGAGTTTTCTGGGTGTCTCTGAACAGCAACCTGTACTGCTCAGTGGTTAAGCCAAACCCATCAACCAGTGCATTTTTCAGGACCTGGTAATTGTTAGCATCCTCCACTCTTGTAGTGAGGAGCTTATCTCTACCTTTACCATCAAAGGAGAGCCACAGTATAGCTGCCCACTGACTCTGGGGAATGCACTGCACAGTGCAGGCCCTCTCCAAAGCAGCCATCCATTTCTGGATGTCATCCCCTTGTCTAAAGGGGGGCACTATCTTAGTCAGGTGTTTAGTATCTAAACCCTTCTCCTTTTCTCCTGGGAGATTGCTGCCACCAGTGGGAGCTAACCCACTCATCTGCTGCTCTCTAGCAAATGCAAGCTTTTCTTTGGCCAGGGCAAGTTCTTCCCTTTCAATCCTCAGTCTAGCTTGTCTCATCCTTGCTTCATGCTCTCTTCTCTGAGGGGAAGTCAATCTCCTCTGGGGAGAGTTCCTTCTCCCCTGAGAAGAGGCATTAGAGTGCAGAGATCTAAGGGAGTCCCTAGAAGGAGATCTATCTCTCCTAACTCCAAGGTTAGGCCTTATTAGGGTCAGTACTGGGGGTCCCCCAGATCCTTCCCCAAGTAGGTCTAAGTTGGTCCTAGTTAGCCTTCTGACTACCTCAAGACCTTTGTCTACCTCATCCCCAGAGAGTTCCTCTTGATCCTCCTCCTCAACTGCAGTAGCAATGTTGGGGAGATCTGGATCCTCAGAGGTTCCCTCTAAGGCTGGCATGTTCTCATGTAACTGAGAAAGCTTTCTGGCATCATATGTCTCTAAGAGACCTATCAGAAAGGGAGTGGTGGGGTTAGACCCCTGCTTCAGTTTCCTGGAGACACAGATTTGTCTCATCTCCTGGAAACTGAGAGCTGCATATCTTGAAGTGACCTGTGGAGGGTGAACACTGACCAGGGGAGTCTCAGTGGACTCTCCATGGTTAGACATGCTTTTCTAGTGAGGTGTAAGTGGTGCACTTACCTACACTATATGTTTGCCTACTGATCCCTTGCTAGAGTTGTAGTTTAGGGTGTGCTAGGCCCTAGGAGCTACAACAGCTGGTTCAGTAGAACTCAGAGTATTCTAAGCTAAGTTATATGTACCTTTAGTACTTATGTGATCTTTCACAAGATATTCTTAGGGCATGTGTGGTAAAACAACAGCAAGCTCAAATCCCAACCGCTGCTCACCAATGTGAGAAGTTGGCCTGATGTGCAGTGTTCACTATTCTAGTGATCACTATATATCAGTCCAAACAACACTTATTGATGATTGGTTGTAAGTCAACCTTATAGACCAGCTATCCTAGTAGCATGGATACGAGCAGTCTAAGGCTAAGACTCTAGAGGGCGTGTTAAGCCAGCTGTTTTACCATCACATTACCCCTTGAACACCCAGTTAAAGGACGCCACACAAGTGTTATGAAAATAAACAATGTATTTATTAGAATCACAACAACCCTGTACTCTTTATGAGGACAGGGTGCTAAGCACACAAAAAAACTCTTACGAAAATACTTAAGTTAGCACGTTACACACAAATGCCCGAGGGGCACGGAAAACCATATACTCTAAAAGTGGAATGCGAATTACTAGCAGGTAAGTAACGATTCTCAGAGGCTTTGGGATCGCTAGGACTGGACTACTGAACCTTTAGATTACTAGCAGGAGGCCTAGGGAACTCGGGTGCAGAGTGTGCACTCTCACGCGGGATGCGGGACAAAGTCTATGGAAGCTAGAATTCACAAAGTTAGTGTTCACGGGCGAACCCGACCTGGTAGGGAGAAAACGACAGTGGATCCTGACCCTTGAATAGTGAGGCTATGCTGGGACACCGAAGTGCCGAAGTTACCTAGCCCAGGGGCTGCAGCTGCATAGGTCTGAAAAGACGTCGGGAATCCTCGTGCCGGACCAGGAGCCTGGAAGAAGGAAGTTGCTGGCAGGCGACCAGTGAAGAAAGTTCGATGGATCCAAGCCTGGATCAAGGAAGAAGAAAACCTGAAAGCAGAGGGGACCAAGTTCTTGAATCACTAGCCAGTGATTAAGTGGGCACCAGGATGGCACTGGGCGAAGTCACCGCAGTCAGGTGAGTGGGCGCTGCTGGGCTCTGCAGTCTCTCGGACCAGGAGGCGTTGTCGGCGACCAGGATGGAGGTGCTGTCCCACGAAGGTTCTTGCTGTCGACGTCGCTGGACCCAGGATTGGGCAACAAGTCTTGGCAAATGCAAGGCCCATGCGGTGGACCTAAAATGGCGTCTTAGCCGGACCAGGAGGGTCCAGGGTACTTCTCCGATGGAGGGAAGCAAGGGCCAGTCTGGAGCAACCAGACCAGCAGCAGTGTTGTTGTCGGGCGTCGTTCGGAAGGCCACAAGCCAGCGGGCTAGTAGCCAAACAACGCGGTGAGCAGCAAAAAGCAGAAGGGCCCCACGCCGATCGTGGAGATGCTGGGGGGCTGCTCTTCGGTGCTGGAGCTGCTCAGGGTCGGGGCTTCTCGGACCCCAAAGCACTCACCAGGAATTTACTCGGTGGGCTTGCTGTGCAGAAGTCGTGCAGTCTTGGTGATGGCCGGTCCCTCGAGGTCTCGTCGCACCCACGGTTCTCAGCTGTGCTGTAGAGGTGGGTAGAGGTCAGAGGTGCCAGGGAAGCTGGGTCTCGTCGAGCTGGGCAGTCGGATTCCGGAGGAAGGACGTGCAGCAGACCGCAGTGTTCTTAGATGGTGCCTGCGGGTGCAGCGTGACTACTCCTTAGTCACAAGGGAGAATCTTGAAGAAGAAATCGTGAAGTCCTTTCGTGGAAAGTGGTATCTTGATTCCAAAGATGATCTGATTTGGAAGGGGGCCAGTCCCTACCTTTATCTGGGAAAAGGGGGCTGGCACGCGACTAAGTCCTGCCCTAGGGGTGGGACCAGGAGGGGGGTGGTTACACCCACTTCCTTGGCGGGCTTTTCCCCAGCACAGGGTCTGGAGTGTCCCTGGAACTGGTTCAAGCCAGCCTATGCACAGTGAGCACCGGGGTGCCACGTGCAGTCACCTTCCTCTGTAGCCCTGCCTACCTACAATACACAAAACCCTGTCTGGGACGGTGCTGGCACCGCCCCTGGCAGGAAACCCTTTGTCCTTATCTCCTGCTCTGGGAGGACTCCCAGCAGCAGGAGGGCAGACTTGTGTCTCGGTGGCAGCATCCATTTTGTGGAGCTGAGGCTATGTTTGACTTTAACCGGGGTCACAGGCTACATGCATGTCGTGTCCCTCTAGAAGGGTGGGATGCTAACCCCGTCGCCAGAATTGGCGAGGGGTTAGTATTCCAATTCGTATGACACCTTACTCGACATGTTTTGATAAAGCGATACCAGAGTTGGCATTTAACCGCGAGGATTATAATGCACTTAAGAGTATATGGTATGCGATATCATGGAAACGGCTAAGGGATAGATCCCGAAAGCCGCAGACAGGCTCAGCTCATGCCAGAGCACCATCTCACACGATTCCAAGCACTCTGCCTTCAGGATTGTTAAGGCCTGCCATAGGAGGCCTGCACCCATCTCCAGGAGGCCAACGGGATGGCAAAGTACCCGGGAAGGGCTCCACGGGTCCCGGGCAGCCTTCCCCCGGGCCTCCCACCTCCAGGCCGACGGCATGTCACACTGACCAGGACGGGCTCCATGGGCCCCGGAAAGACCTCCCCTGGGCGTCCGGGGCACCCATCTCCAGGAGGCCAACGGGATGGCAGAGTAACCGGGAAGGGCTCCATGGGTCCCGAGCAGCCCTCCCCCAGGCGTCCGGGGCTCCATCCATGCCGACGGCATGTCAGAGTGCCCGGGACGGGCTCCATGCGTCCCGGGCCTTCATCCCCCGGGTGTCCGGGGCTCCATCCAGGATGACAGCATGGCAGAGTGCCCGGGTCGGGCTCCATGGTTTACAGGGTGGTCCTCCCCTGGGTGTCGGGGCGCTCCAGGCCAATGGAATGGAAAAGTGCCCAGAACGGGCTCCATGCGACCCGGGCATTCATCCCCCGGGCGTCCGGGGCTCCATCCAGGCTGACGGCATGGCAGAGTGCCCGGGTCGGGCTCCATGGTTTTCAGGGTGGTCCTCCCCTGGGTGTCGGGGAGCCCCAGGCCAATGGCATGGAAAAGTGCTTAGGACGGGCTCCATGCATCCCGGCCCTTCGTCCCCCGGGCGTCCGGGGCTCCATCCAGACTGACGGCATGGCAGAGTGCCCGGGTCGGGCTCCATGGTTTTCAGGGTGGTCCTCCCCTGGGTGTCGGGGCGCTCCAGGCCGATGGCATGGAAAAGTGCCCAGGACGGGCTCCATGCGTCCCGGGCCTTCGTCCCCCGGGCGTCCGGGGCTCCATCCAGGCTGCCGGCATGGCAGAGTGCCCGGGTCGGGCTCCATGGTTTTCAGGGTGGCCTCCCCCTGGGTGTCGGGGCGCTCCAGGCCGATGGCATGGAAAAGTGCCCAGGACGGGCTCCATGCGTCCCGGGCCTTCGTCCCCCGGGCGTCAGGGGCTCCAGCCAGGCTGATGGCATGGCAGAGTGCCCGGGTCGGGCTCCATGGCTCTTGGGCAGTCGTCCCCCGGGCGTCCGGGGCTCCATCCAGGCCGACGGCATGGCAGAGTGCCCGGGACGGGCGCTCCACGGGTCCCGGGCGTCCGGGGCTCCCTTTTCCCGGGCCAACGGCTTGTCAGAGTGCCCAGGACGGGCTCCACGGGCCCTGGTCGTCCGGGGCTCCCTTCCCCGGGCCAACGGCTTGTCAGAGTGCCCAGGACGGGCTCCACGGGCCCGGGCGTCCGGGGCTCCCTTCCCCGGGCAAGCGGCATGTCAGAGTGCCCAGGACGAGTTCCACGGGTCCCGTGTAGTCCTCCCCCAGGCGTCCGGGACTCCCTTCCCCGGGCCAAAGCATTTCAGAGTGCCCAGGACGGGCTCCACGGGTCCCGGACGTCCGGGGCTCCCTTCCCCGGGCCAACGGCTTGTCAGAGTGCCCAGGACGGGCTCCACGGGTCCCGGGCAGTCTTCCCCCGGGCGTATGGGGATCTCTCCCCCGGGCCAACGGCAGGTCAGAGTGCCCAGGACGGGCTCCACGGGTCCCTGGCAGCCCGCCCCCGGGTGTTTCGGGGCACCCATCTCCAGGAGGCCAACGGCGTTGCAAAGTACCCAGGAAGGGCTCCACGGGTACCTGGCAGTCCTCCCCCGGGCGTCTGGGGGCTCCCTTCTCCAGGCCAACTGCATGGTTCAATACCGCAGGACGGGCTCCATGTGTCCCGGACAGACCTCCACCGGGCGTCCGGGGCACCCATCTCCAGGCCAACGGCATGGCTCAATGCCCAGGACGGGCTCCATGGGTCCGGGGAGGTGTCCCATGCGCCTCCGGGCTTGGTGCCCCGGCTGGGTCCAGGGGCCCGGCCGGGCCCCGGGTCGGGTGCTCCGGCCCTGGTCCCTGTCTCCCTGCCTACCGCACTGCCAAGGGCCTAGGAAGGGGTTCCGTTGTGCCCGGGGAGCCTCCCCTTGCTTGTCTGGGTTCAGGAGCTCTGTCCGGGGCCCCTAGGGGCCCGGGGGAGGGCGGCCTCCCCACCCCGGGCTCTGTCCTTGGTCCTGCTGCGTGGCAGGGTGCCCGGGACGGGGTCCGGAGGGACCGGGGAGGTGTCCCATGCACCTCCGGGCTTGAGAGCCCCGGCTGCGTCCAGGGGCCCGGCCGGGCCCCGGGTCGGGTGCTCCGGCCCTGCACCCTGTCTCCCAGCCTGCCAGACTGCCAAGGGCCAGGGAAGGGGTTCCGATGTGCCCGGGGAGCCTCCCCTTGCTTGGCTGGGTTCAGGAGCAGTGGCTAGGGCCCCTGAGGGCCCGGGGAGGGCGGCCTCCCCACCCCGGGCTCTGTCCTTGGTCCTGCTGCATGGCAGGGTGCCAGGGACGGGGTCCGGAGGGACCAGGTGTCCCATGCGCCTCCGGGCTTGGGAGCCCCGGCTGGGTCCAGGGGCCCTGCCGCGCCCCGGGTGGGGTGCTCCGGCCCCGGGCCCTGTCCCCCGGCCTGCTGCACTGCCAAAGTCCCGGGACGGGGTTCTGTGGTGCCCGGGGAGCCTCCCCGTGCTTGGCTGGGTTCAGGAGCCCCACCCGGGGCCCCTGAGGGCCCCGGGGAGGGTGGCCTCCCCACCCCGGGCTCCGTCCTGGGTCCTGCCGCGGGGCAGGGTGCCGGGGATGGGGTCCGGCGGGCCCGGGGAGGCTTCCCCTGCGCCTCCGGGCCTGGGAGCCTCGGGCTGGGTCCAGGGGCCCTGTCGAAGCCCCGGGTCGGGCGCTCCGGCCCCTGGCAGCCTCCATGGCTGTGGCCCGGCTGGGGCCCCGGGCCTCCGGCCCGCCATGCCCCGGGCGCCCGCTCCCTCCTTCGTCGGGGCACGGGGCGACCAGATGGCGTCCCTTTCGTGCCCGGCCATCTGGTCGCCCGGATCCCCTCGGCCATCTGGTTGCCCGTATCCCCTCGGCCATCTGGTCGCCCCTCTCCCCTCGGCCATCTGGTCGCCCGGATCGCCTCGGCCATCTGGTCGCCCGCAATGCTTTCCAATGGGGCGACCAGATAGCTGAACTTCCCTGGAAGTCCCGATGAGGTGCCATTTGCCTCCCGGATCCCAGCGAGGGCTCCAGGGGGTCGGGTACTTTCGCGCCTTGGGTCCCCTCTGTCACCTCTAGTGCACGGATTACAAGAAAGGGGGGTAATTTTCCTCCGGATTACTAGGGGGAGGGTCAGTCAGACCTCCGTGTGGTCTGGCGATTCTGAATCAGGGGAAGGCAGGACCCGGGCCCTCCCGCCGGGGCCCCCAGGGGCCTGGGTACGCACCTGCTGCTCAGCCCCCTTGCCGATGGGCCTTTTCCTCCGAGTTTGCTCAGGCAGGCCCCCGCGAGGTCTG
>NC_136058.1:326745763-326760763 GCF_964261635.1 Lissotriton helveticus | reverse complement strand
TATCGTAGGTAACATCTCGAGACGCTATCCAGCTCGCAGTTCCGTGAGGCCAGCATGCAATTTAGTGGTTGGACTTCGGAGCCAGTGTGATGTTGGAAGCGGAAGACGCTGATGGACAGCTAACCAATAATCCAGAATGAGCCACCGCAAGGTGGTACAAACATAGCCAAATGCCTCGTCATCTAATTAGTGACGCGCATGAATGGATGAACGAGATTCCTAAGCATGGGCGGATTTTGCGGATTGGCAATCCGCGAACTTGCGTATTTACGGATTCGCAATCCGCGAAGATCCGCGAACTCTAGCGGACTTGCGGATTTTTCCGTTTTTTGTGTTGGCGCGTGTTCGCGCCGATTTTGGGACAAGTTCGCAATTGCGAACTTACTTTTCGGCTTGCAACGGCCGCGACTATGTTGTTTCTACGTCTGGTTTATCATCACAGGTTCACAGCACCCTCTGTTTCACCACTGCCACCCTCTGGGACACCCATGCCACCCTCTAGTACATCCTCACAGGCACCTATTAGGTTTATTTATTACTGTAGATTATGGTGGTTGAAAAAAGCTAGCACACCTGCCCTTCTTCAACTGCCATCAATTAATTTGTGTTTCATTAATGTGTCAGTAATTTTGAAAGTTCCAGTCTGGCTGGCACCTGCTTCCTTCCTTATCTGTAATTTGCTATTTGTTGCAGTGATTTTTTTTTTTTACAGGACCTTTATGGTGCTATTCTATGAGCCTGCTGTTTGGGTCATAGCAGGGTCATAGAATTGTTGCAAACTCTGGAGGGGCCCATCAGGAAGCACTACCTTGAATGTTACTAATGTTAAGTTTGAACTTTTGCACCTGCTCATTGCTTTCATTTTAGCTAAAATCGTTTTTTTTGCAATTTCGCGCGTTATTTGGGGCGCGAATCCGTGCGAGATCGATTTCGGAAGCCGCGAATACGTGCGAATACAAAATTGTTTTTGTTGCGACGTGTATGTTCGCGTGATCTTGCGCGTGTTCGCGAGGCGCTTCTAGCTATTCGTTTGCCAAGTTACCCTATCGGTCGTACACGGGCGCGGCCATCTTGTTGGCGTGACGTAATTCCGTTTCCGCCCGCTATGTGTAATCTCGCAAAGTGTGCTGCTCGCGAGTACAAGTTCGCGCGTACTCGCAAGGAAAATCTCGCGCGAACTTACCCACGCGGTCGTGAACGGGCGCGGCCATCTTGTTTCTCATTCATTGCTATGGTTCTGGGCATGCTTTCTCTATCCTCTCTCAATCTCTGCCATCCTTTGCTTGTTTGAAGTTTTTTTGATCTAATTTTACTTATTATCTAACCCTCTATTTTTCTAGCTCTATATTTTTGTGTTTTCTGCAGCTTTTAGTTACTTTTAAACTACTTTTTTAAACTCTTTTATTTTCTTCTTCACTATTCTATTTCTTCTTTATCATTTAAGTTTATTTCTGCCCAGACCATGGTAAAGGGAGCCGGGAAGCACCCTGAGAAGGGGAAGGGTCCCGCACCCCGTGCCCGGCTCCCGTGCGGGCGTTTAAGGGGGGAGCAAGTGGTCCCGAGGGAGATCTTTAGCGCGGAGGAAGTGGCGGCACTGATCTTCCATGTCCAGCGCCGCCTCCCCAAGACGATCCTGGGAGGCGGCAAGATCGCGACCGGCTATGGCATCCGGGAGCGCCGCCAGCGGTGGGAGAAGGTGTGCCGGGCCATGTACAAGATCTCTGGGGTCCGGCGCACGTATAACCAGGCCACCCACCGCTGGACCGATGTCATGGACCGGGAGCGGGACTTGCTGGACGCGCTCGGCGTAGAGGTCCCCGGGCTTGGTGAGTAGTAGTAGTAGTACATTTACTACTCTGTTTTATCCGGCTCTGTTATTTGCAAATCTTTGTTCTTTACCAAGAGCAATAATGCTGCCGATTACATTGAGGTAAATTATATTTCAAAATCTTCTATGCATTTCATTTTCAGGTGCACTGCTCTCCTTCTCAGTAGCCTTGCTTGCTACTATGCTTCTTTGTTTTGTATGTTGTGTTCAGAAGCATTTCATTGGCCTGAGAAATTATGTATCAGTGTACTGTAAAGAAAAGAACTGCGTAATGCTAGACAGTAAGGGTCATATTTTCAATTACCGGCGCATCCCTGCAAAGTAGCAGGGATGCGGCAGTAATTGTGTGCCATGCCACCACCACCCATTGGCCCAAAACGTCACAGAAGCCTTACGCATCTGTGCCGTAAAGGCAGCGCATTGCTGGAGTTGCGTGCCAACGATGGCGCAGCTCCAGCAATGCTCTGGGGTACCCTATCTCCCCAATGCTGCATCAAGCCGTACGTCGGCTTCAAGCGCGCAGGGTTTGAGTCATGCATCATTGTCATAAAAATGACTGATTGACATCTTGTAGATTTCCCTCAGCCACTTTTAGGATTCGTTCCTGCGCAGGTACGCCCTCCCTTGCGCCGGAACGCCCCCTGATGGCGCAGGGCTTTACAACGTGATGCATCGCCCATATGCCCATATGTGTTTTTTTTTTAATATATACGCCGCACCAACACCATGGCGAGTCTTTTGTTCTGCCGCTGCGTCAGAAAAGGCACGCAACAATGGAGGAAAATCAGCCGCAACTTCCGCAAGGGACTTATAAATCAGCCCCAACAGACTGAAGTCCAGTGTCCTTCCTTTAGACAGTCACATGGCTATCAGAAGAAATAGTGGCGGTGGTGGCGGGTGGATTGATAGTTTGAGTATTCACTGATCTGCAAGCAGGATGGACTTTGTCTGTCACGTGTTGTGCACTACTGCCTGCAGTGCCAGGCCTAGGCAAACCTCTTTAGTAGTCTGTTTATTGAGTTACATAGGAACTTTCTAAGTCAACGTTCCGCAAATCAGGCAATACGAATAACGTAGTATACCACATGAGATAGATCCCGTGGAATAGTTGTCTATCTATTTGCTATTTTTCCAAAATATGTTGTTATTGTTCTTTTGAAATGTTTGATTTGGTTGAAAAATCTCATCCATGTTTTATGGTTTTTCTTTCTTTCATGTTGTACATCAGCTCCCCCCAAGGGCAAGAGGACACAGGAGGAGGGTGCTGAGGATGCAGGCCAGGATCGGGCAGGCGAGGGCTCCTTTGCTGGCCCCAGTAAGTTTACATTTTACTAAACAGTACCTATTTTTTCCTAGCGTTCCTCATTCGATTTTTTCTAAATCGTCTTTGATCTTCTTGTAGACTGAATATAAATTCTTATCCTGCCTCGAATATGATGACTCCCTGTGGTATTACTAGACTATTTTTATTAGTCTGTCTGTGTAGCTAACTAAGATTGGACATTTGGCAATTCCATTGGACTCCCATTATATTCAGCAATACCTCTATGCACTGTCTCCTTACTGACTAGATAGTGTGGCAGAGTCATTCAGCTCCCGAAGTCACCGATTATAGATCCCCAATGATCTCTAGATTATCGTACGCAGGACAAGAGAGTAGTACGGAGTCACAGCACAGTCAAGAAGTGTCAGAGGCACTCATGCTTGCAAAAATTCCAAAACCTTTAGCTCATCCACTCTAGTCTAGAGGAACAAAAACCACAGAGTCTATTTAAGTGTAAAAGCTTTATTAAAAGTAAACACATTTATTGAAATCTACTTTGTCATAAAACTATTTAACTGTAAACGGAAAAGTGGTTAGTGCTGACGATTAATTGGACACATTTCTTGTGGTCGAGCCGAACTCTCACCTACTTTGAACTTGATCCTGGTCGTGTTCTTAGGACTCAGGAGTCAAGCTTCTGTCTGTTAGGAGAAAAAGTGGTGCGTGTTAAAAATCAAAAGCAAGCATTCATCAGTTGTGCATAAAAGTGCAGCAAGACAACAGCCTTCCCTGGAAAATGGGACATTTTTACTATGGAGTAGACAGTCACAAATTATTACATTGTATTCTGTTTTTTTAACATTTCTCCTAGACCAAATATTATATAGTAGTGAGTGGTGTATTCTAACTTTCTTAAATGTACTTTGTAGGTGTAACATCTGGTGACGGGGCCAGCGCGGAGGTGGCTGATGTGTTGGACTTGGACTCGGAGGCCTCTGGGGAGGATGCGGCGGTAGAAGAGCTGGTGGCCGTTCCTGTGGGGGATCAAACGGTGGTGGCGGAAACAGGTAAGCTATATATTCCTTACTTATTGAGATTGAAGACTGCATAGTGTGCTTTCTGCACGGGTGTATTACAATTACAAATCAACCAGGTAGTAGCCTCCTCGAAATGTACTTCGACTTAGCTGTGAAGTTTTTGGTGAGAAGAATCCCAATAAGTTCTTAGACGAACGTGATGGATGGGATGAACGAAAAGCGAAAGAAGGGTGTAAGTAAGTGGGACGCGAACTTGTATGATGGCTGGCAAAGAAGAACGATATGTGTTTGCTTGGACCCAGAGGTGGCTGGGAAGGAAAGAATATGGTATGGTGCATGGCTGGGTCAATGATGAAGCAAGGATGGGTGGAAGGACAGCAGCCTGGGTGGGTGAAACAGAAACTGTATGTGTGCGTATACTTTGAATGAATGGATGCCTGGAGCATGGTATTCTCTGACTCTTACATAGCAAATGTGTATCTAGAGAGAGTAGATGGTCGCCAGGTGAAGTAAGTGTTACCTTGAAGAGCATGTACCACCGCACCCGCACGTCCGTCCCAGTGCAGGGAAGGCAAGGAAAAGAAATTGTAAATGTGTCCAATACTTCCATGAATAGTAGCAGTACTTTGTATTGCGTTTGCATTCACAGCATATATCTGGTTATTACGGTGGACACTGTACCTCTCTTAATAACTTTAGTTTACTTGTAGTACGTCATTCATGTGTGGGTGTATCACTGTGTTCACTCAATATTAAGCAAAGCACCTAAAGTCATCTCATCTGTCATTAAATACGTCCCATGTGAAGTGATAGATAATCAAATTAGTTAGCTTCTTCAGTTTCCTTTTCTAGTACTCATTTGCACTGTAGGGTGAAAGGTAAATTAATTAAGCAGTAGCCCTTGTAACAGAGTATTCTCAGTGCCACCCGTAATAGAAAAGTAATAGCTTCACCACCTGCATGTACTGGACCGGTACAGTAACGCAAGTCTGTCTCCATCATCATGGTGTGCAACTTTTTTTCTCGGGTGCAACTTCACTGTGCTGTGTCCATGTCATTCTGCCGGCTTGCATAAGATAACGTACCCATTTCCCTAAACAAGAGAGAAGAAGAAGAATAAGACTGGTGTACTGTCATAGTCGACTGTAATGGAAGTCCATAGTGGTCGTAGAATTAGTTCATTAAACTACCACTACTGTTAGAGCAAGGATGCAGAAGTGGGAGGGTTACATAGATACTGTCCTCAATAGTTATGTACTGTGCTTTCAATTTGCTACTTGTACTCTGTGACCCAACTTTCGGCTCAATCACTTTGTGTTATTAATAAGGAGCATTGGTTACAGACTATGTCTTTCTTTCTTCATATAGTTGCTCCTTCTTCCAAATCAACAACAAGGAGGGAGCAGGCTAGATTGGCCCGGCAACGGAGGCTGGAGGCCACAGTCGCCGAGTATCGGCGGCTGGTGGCCCTGGAGGAGGAGGAGGACACGCAGTCGAGCGGGGCAACATCTTCGACTGCATCCTCCTCCGTGACTAAACCAGCGGGACCGAGCCGGGCTAAGAAAGCCGACCGCCACCGCCAAGCACCGGAAACACCAGCTGCCCCCCACAGGAGCTGCAAGGAACGCCAACACCGCCTCCGAGTCCGCATGTCCAACCTGGAGCAGGAGGTCCTGAGGTATAAGACCTTGGTTAAGGGCCTCCGCTCCGAGCTTGCCACCCTCCGCAAGGAGTATGATGCCCATGCCGCATCATGCACCAGCACCAGCACCCTCCAGTAGTGGAGTGTCCCTTGCCCTTTTTTTATAGACTTTTGGGGGGTGGGATTTGGGAGTTGGGATCGTTTTGGGACGTTTCAGAGACAATCGTTGGGGTTAGGGTGGGTGAGGGAGATTATTTTGTTAGGGATAAATAAATATATTTTTCAACTACTTTATCTGACCATACCTGTTTTTTACTGCTTTTCAGTCTGGTGGGTGGGGGGCGGGGGTGTAACAGTAACTTTGTTTTCCTGAACAGTCGTAGGACTTTAGTAGTACAACCGTCAAACTCTTGTCTACTCCGAAATAATACTCCATTATACTACCTCCCACCAAACGCTTATCTTACCTGTAATTTGTGTTAGAAATTAGGGCTAGGCCCAGGGCTGGCTCCAGGTGAAATGGGGATTAACGTTGTCATTCCTGGGCGGGTGACATTTCCTCATTGCGGTGTTACTAGTGGTGTGACACAGTGGCAGTTGCATGCCTATGGAAAAAAAGAAAACGAAACCTTGTTTGTACTCCTTACTGTAGCATTACAACGGTTACGGTACGATCGAGAAAATAGCAGGTGACAGTACACTAGAACAGTGCCATAATGTAGCCTAACAAATGGTAAAGTATTGCAAGTATAACTAGTACTTGCGTTGAATTTATTTGACATTGGCTACTACTACTAGAAGATATAGTACTGAAGCTGAGTAAGTCTAGAAGATATCCTCGTATTCCTTCACCAGCCTGTTGCTGCTATCACCTTATCCTCCCCAGCAAGTGTGTGGAATTATTGATGTCATTTTAGTCAGACATCAAGCAAAACAACACAGCCCGGGGGAAGAGGGTTAGGGTTTGTAAAATGGATGGGAATGGGGGTTTCTTTTTGGGTAGGTTTTGTTGAGAGAAGAAAAAAAAAGCAGAGCATGGACAAACAATAATTGAAGATACAGAGTTTACAGACAATCTTTGGTTACAAAGTAAAGGTAAGCACATGCAGTCACACTCATAGAATAAAAGACAACAATGGATACTGTATCTGTATTGCGTATGTTGTTGGAGTTGTCCTGTTGAAATTGGTAAGTAAGTTGCATGCAGCAAACAATTCCTCTTATTGGCGGCACTCCTCCATTCCAGCTGACGCTTCGTCCATCAATGTGGTGGTGACCACTGACAGAAGAGACACCCTGTCCACTGCCTGCCTGGCGGATGTTGACTGAAACCCGGCCTGTAATTATTGAACGGAAAACAGGAAGTGCTATTACAATACCACTGATAAATAAATAAAAGGTATGTACGCTGTGTGGTTCAAAAAGTCACACTTTGATGATGCCTAGCAGAAAAATGGTTACAAAACGTACTTTGAAAGTAACAGTAGACCCAAATACAGACCGTGGATTGTATTCAAACCACTTGCCTGCAAGCAAAAGTATCCATAGCCAGCATCGCTCCAACAGTGCTCTACAACAACAGAACCGCGTTGCAATAGAACCCCCCTAAACACATGCAATCCTGCTGCTAGGGCTAACCCTAACGAACCCTAACTTACAAAGTGCCAAAACTGGTGTTTCCTTATGGATTTTGTCCAACTAACTTCTAGCCGGTATTAGACCTTCCCAGGAATGCCCCAGGCAAGACCCGCCAACCCACCCGCAAAAAAACACCCGACACAACACCACCAAACAGCGAAAAAGCTAAATCTCATACTTACAATGTCTCTCGGCCTTCGGTCCAAACGCGGCGCTGTGCAGCTAGGTCGTCATCATCATCAATCATCATAACTCCTGTTTTCCACCACGGATTTCCTGAAAAGCAAATGCAATCAAGATTAGACTGTCGCAGCAGTGCTTCGACAGAGACCCCGGCCGCAACCCACCCACGAACAGCAGGAAGCCCCCCAAAATGCTACATTGAGCAAGATGTCTGAAGAAATGGCAAAAAAAAGGCTGTTCCTTATGGATTTTGTCCAAAACACTTGTATCCGGTATTAGACCTTCCCAGGAAAGCCCCAGGCAAGACCCGCCGGCGCCAACCCACCCGCAAAAAAACACGCGACACAACACCACCAAACAGCGAAAAAGCTAAATCTCATACTTACAATGTCTCTCGGCCTTCGGTCCAAACGCGGCGCTGTGCAGCTAGGTCGTCATCATCATCAATCATCATAACTCCTGTTTTCCACCACGGATTTCCTGAAAAGCAAATGCAATCAAGATTAGACTGTCGCAGCAGTGCTTCGACAGAGACCCCGGCCGCAACCCACCCACGAACAGCAGGAAGCCCCCCAAAATGCTACATTGAGCAAGATGTCTGAAGAAATGGCAAAAAAAAGGCTGTTCCTTATGGATTTTGTCCAAAACACTTGTATCCGGTATTAGACCTTCCCAGGAAAGCCCCAGGCAAGACCCGCCGGCGCCAACCCACCCGCAAAAAAACACGCGACACAACACCACCAAACAGCGAAAAAGCTAAATCTCATACTTACAATGTCTCTCGGCCTTCGGTCCAAAGTAACGCGCTGTGCAGCTAGGTCGTCATCAATCATCATAACTCCTGTTTTCCACCACGGATTTCCTGAAAAGCAAATGCAATCAAGATTAGACTGTCGCAGCAGTGCTTCGACAGACACCAAAAATTACACACAAACCCCCGGAACCCCGCCAAAGAGCACCTCAAAGGCAAGCAAGTCAGCAAAAACGGCAAGAAATTTTCACCTCATATTTGGTCCAAAACACTTTTGTCCATTATTAGAGCTTCACAGCAATGGGCCCAAAACCGTCAACTCACCCGCAAAGAAGTACAACACCCCCACAAGTGCTGAGTCTTTCTTCATTGTGCGTAATCCAGCACTCTGCTTGGAGGGAAATCGCAGTCTGGAGGAGGAGGATAGAGGAGCATGTTCTTCAGAACTTGTGAACCTGAGGAATGTAGACTGCGGCACCTTCAAATCAATAAGCAAACAAGTGAAGACAGTACTGATGATGGTCTTCTTTTTGGGATTAGGTGATTAAAGTTTGAATTAAATTAACTGTGCAAAACAAAGAAAGAGAGACACAAAGCACACAGGAATAAAAGTGAATAAGGACGAAAAAGAAAGTTCTTGATTGATTGTCTCATTTTCAGGGCTCGGTGTCAGGGAATAAGAACAAGATTTCGTCATCATACTCTGCGAATTCAGGCTGGATGAGGTCAGTGGCACCGAACAGAGAAAAAATCCCCTCATCTACGTTGCTGTCCTCATCGTCTTCATGTGGCGTGCTTTCTCGCACTTTGTAATCTGGTGGTATGAGGTGCTGATTCATCTTGATCATTGTCAGCCGCTCCACATTTTTGGGCGATAGGCGGCTCCGTTTGGCAGTTACAATGCCACCAGCAGCACTGAAAACACGTTCAGAAGACACACTTGCGAGTGGGCAAGACAAATAGTTTATAGCCAGGTTGTAGAGCTGTGGCCACAATTGTTTTTTGCCATGCCAATACTGCAATGGCTCCTCATTAAGAAAGACCACTGTTGAGTCATTCAGATAGTCCTGCACCATCGACTCAAGGTCATCAACTGTTCCTCCACTTTGCTTACTTTTTGCTGTGCCTGTGACATTTTTTAGAGAACCATACCCCATCAAACTTAGCCAATCCTCCTCCCCAGCCACTGTTAGTGTTGTCATTGTGTGTGGTGCAGATGATCCAGTTGCCGGTGTCTTTAACGGCTGAGAGGTCACTTGTGCCCCAGCCACAGGTGCAGAAGTGGATTCTTGTGACTGCGGATGGCCTGCTGATGCTGATGCTGATGTACTGGCTTCTCCTTCAATAACCTGCCGTTCTTTTTCAAACCTCTTGGCTGACCAGGCTAACCAATGTTTGTACTTTTGAACATCTGCATCAGCGAAAGGAAAGAATGCGTTGTCTGCCAGCGCCTTTTTGTAGCGTGGATCCAGAATAGTAGCACAAATGTAATGCTGATCTGAGTTGATGTTTTTAAGACGTTCATCACCACGTAGGCGATGTAATAATTTCTCAGACAAAATGAAATGGTTTTTTTTTTTTTCATCTTTTTCAAACTCAGAAGAAACCGCCATCAGTTGGTGCTCCAGTATGCACAACAATGGGATAGCTTTTCCCAAATTACAGTCCTCCTGGCTGACTGCACGCGTGAAGAACTCAAAAGGACGAAGCATGTCTGTCAGGCTTTTAACTATGGCCCATTGCGCCTTACTCATCCGCAGGTCCTCCTTCTGAGATGTAGCCTCTGTCAAGAAATAGTGATCGAGTACCGTATACTGCTCATGCAGACGCTCAAGCATGTAGAAGGTTGAGTTCCAACGTGTTGCCACCTCCTGGATGAGTGCTTTCACTGGCATTCCACGTTGAAGTAGCAGTCTCCGCAGATGCTTCCGGGCCTTAAAAGAATGGCTGAAATGGTTGCACATTTTGCGGCAGGTGGCCATTACCTCGAACGCTGGACTCTCTTTATCACTCAAGAATTTTTGAACTACCAGGTTGATACAGTGCGCCAAACACGGCACTCTAACATGGTGACCCTGTGACATGGCCTTAACTACATTGGCGCCATTATCCGTGGAAACATAACCAATCTTGCGTTTTAGGGGGGATAGCATTGACAACACCTTTTTGTCAAACTCTTCCAAAAGGTTTTCTGCTGTGTGACTTTTCTCCAAGGCAAACATGGCTAGTGTTGCATGTTTCCGAGCAGCTTTGAAAACTTGGTCCGGGTCAACACCTGCGTTTAGCTTTGCTATAACACCTGAAAAAGAGACCCAGTGTGCAGTGATGCACATGTAATCATCGCCTGGGCCACTGGTCCACATGTCTGTTGTCAGATGTATTGTGTGAACAGCACTCTTCTGCAAAGCTGCCCCAATCGCCTGCAGCACATCTTCATGTAGTGCTGGAACCGCAACTCTGGCAAAATAGAACCGGCTCGGAACCTTCCATTTAGGGCAGAGCGTTGCAACTAATTCAAGAAAACCTACCGCTTCTACAAAAGAAAAAGGTAGAAGGTCCACAGCTAGCATTTTAGCCAGCTTAGTGTTATACAGACGCGTCAGTGGGTGGTTGCGTTCATATGGCACGTCTGAAGTAAGCATTGTTCTAATGTTGCCCTGGACCAAGCATTTACGGGCTGATAATGACTTCGTTGACCCAATTTTGCTCGCTGGTGAACTTTTGTGCGTTGGTGTCTCACTCGCTCCAACACTCTTAGTGTGCCTCACATTGGGTGTGCTGCTGACAGGGGTACTGGGTGTAAGGGAAGTGTTTGACACGTCTTCTTCCTGCTCGTCATCATCAGATGAAACATCAACGTTTCCTTGAATTTGGCCTTTCTTGATCGCATCTAGGTGCGCAAACCATTTGACAGTGTGCTGTCTCCTAAGATGACCTCTCTGGCCTCCGGTACCATAGTTGGTACCTGGCTTACCACGACTAACTGCTTGCTTACAAATGGTACAAATGGCAAACTTTGGATTTTTTGGACAAACAGTAAAGAAGTCCCAAACGGGGGACTTGAAGTGTCTGTGGGACATGGAGGAGGCGGCGATACTGGTGGTGGTGGTCATGAAGCTAATGCCAGATGAAGTGGAGGATCTGGATTGCCCAACTTTTGTACGTTTTGCACTTTCACCGCCACTAATTAAGGTCGAGGTTGACGGAGGTCTCTTCTTGCCAGAAAGAAATATGGAAGCGGGACGAGTTGGTGTACTACTTAACTCCAATGATTGTGGTGTTTCCACTGCCTCCTCATCGACAACATCATCATCATCATCACGCTCAGCAGCTCTTCGGGCTAGGGTCAAAATGTCTGTTTGCTGCATGCCCGCTGGGGCTGCAGTGACCTTTATGATGACTGGGTCGTCGTTGGCAGAGTCTTCATCAGCAGCAGTATCCGCCACTTCTTGTTGAGCCTCATCACACTCCATAAGTCTGAGACTTTGGACGAGCTTCCTTTTACGCTTAAGTACCTTTGTTGGATCATGGTGTGCCTCACTCTCAGACGGCTGTGGTGCTGGTTCCCAAGTTTGATCCGTATCATCAGAAGGAGGTGTGCTTGAAGAGGATGTAGACACCACCCTTGATCTCTTCCTTGCTAGGGTTGTGGAAGACAATGAAGGATCATCAGGAGGAGTGGCTTCCTCAAATGATACCTCGCCTTGATTGTCGATTTCCTGATGTGCCCCTACTTCGGGAGGAACAACTATTGTGGGCACTTGTTGTGACCCTCCATGCACCTCTGCATGCGCATCTCCTTGCGCTGCCTCTCCTTCCACATGTACTTGGGCTTGTACTTGCACATGTGATTGTTGTTGCCGCTGTGGTTGTTCAACACTCGTCAGATGAGCTACAACAACCTGTGTTGATTGAGGGACATTGCTGCTGCTTTCTTGCGATGAGCCAACATCACTGGTCGATGGTGATTGAAGAAGTATACTGGCTGCCTCTGCAGCACTCAAGGGCTTGGACTTAAGTTGGCGTGGTGGTGGTGGTGGCACTGAGCCCAATGGAGCGGGGGTGCTGCTGCCAGCTTGGTCCCCAGCAGATCCCGCTGCAGCTGCTGCAGGCATACTTTTTTTTTTACTCACAAAAAAAGGGGCGGGCGGCACACCAGTGTCCTTGGTAACTTGCTTCTTCTGCTCCTTACTGGCACCTTTCTTGCTAGAGGAGCTACGGGTTACTTTTTTTGGGGCCATCTTCTTCAGAGCAGGTCAGCAGGCAGCAGTTGCACGAGTTGCAGAGGGTTCTGTGTCCAGACGTGACGTCGCGTGACGTTATGCTGCACACACCGCTGCAGGACTTCTTCCTGGCACTGGTGGTTCTATTGAGTCTTCTTGTGCACCTAAAAGCAATGGAAGACAGAGGAACATCAGTTCAGTTATACACCCCAAAAAATCGACAAAACACAGAAAAATGAGCACAATCCCATGCCATCCATGATGTTTACATTGAAGACACCCCACAGAAAGACTAGGGACATGCAAGTATGCAACACTCACTACCCCTGGGCATAAGGGATGAAAAGTAGGCAAAATAAGTGCAGGCCTCAGACACTGCCTCTCCTCAAAATGGCCCCCTTACACCCCAAGCACATGTTGCTGCCTGTACCAGCCAGCACTCAAGATGGCCACCACCACCACCCACATGGCCAGTCCACATCAACAGTACACCCCCAAAAAACAGAAAAACAGCCAGAAATCACCACAATCCAATGCCATCCATGATGTTTACATCAAAAAGAGTGAGACAACACCACAGGCACACTCAGTCCATGCACCACCACCACCCCTGGGCAAGCAAAAGGCCACACCAGCAGCCCCCCAAAAACGACAAAAAACAATAAAATAAGCACAATCCCAGCCCATCCATGGCCTCAATTATGTTTAAATTCAAGAAGACACCCCACAGAAAGACTAGGCCCATGCAACACTCACCACCCCTGGGCAAAGGGCCACACCAGCAGGCCCAAAAAAACGACAAAAAACAATAAAATCTGCACAATCCCAGCCCATCCATGGCCTCAATGGTGTTTAAATTCAAGAAGACACCCCACAGAAAGACTAGGCCCATGCAACACTCACCACCCCTGGGCAAAGGGCCACACCAGCAGGCCCAAAAAAACGACAAAAAACAATAAAATCTGCACAATCCCAGCCCATCCATGGCCTCAATGGTGTTTAAATTCAAGAAGACACCCCTCAGAAACACTAGGCACATGCAACACTCACTACCCCTGGGCATAAGGGATGAAAAGTAGGCAAAATAAGTGCAGGCCTCAGACACTGCCTCTCCTCAAAATGGCCCCCTTACACCCCAAGCACATGTTGCTGCCTGTACCAGCCAGCACTCAAGATGGCCACCACCACCACCCACATGGCCAGTCCACATCAACAGTACACCCCCAAAAAACAGAAAAACAGCCAGAAATCACCACAATCCAATGCCATCCATGATGTTTACATCAAAGAGAGTGAGACAACACCACAGGCACACTCAGTCCATGCACCACCACCACCCCTGGGCAAGCAAAAGGCCACACCAGCAGCCCCCCAAAAACGACAAAAAACAATAAAATAAGCACAATCCCAGCCCATCCATGGCCTCAATTATGTTTAAATTCAAGAAGACACCCCACAGAAACACTAGGCCCATGCAACACTCACTACCCCTGGGCATAAGGGATGAAAAGTAGGCAAAATAAGTGCAGGCCTCAGACACTGCCTCTCCTCAAAATGGCCCCCTTACACCCCAAGCACATGTTGCCTGTACCAGCCAGCACTCAAGATGGCCACCACCACCACCCACATGGCCAGACCACATCAACAGTACACCCCCAAAAAACAGAAAAACAGCCAGAAATCACCACAATCCAATGCCATCCATGATGTTTACATCAAAGAGAGTGAGACAACACCACAGGCACACTCAGTCCATGCACCACCACCACCCCTGGGCAAGCAAAAGGCCACACCAGCAGCCCCCCAAAAACGACAAAAAACAATAAAATAAGCACAATCCCAGCCCATCCATGGCCTCAATTATGTTTAAATTCAAGAAGACACCCCACAGAAACACTAGGCCCATGCAACACTCACTACCCCTGGGCATAAGGGATGAAAAGTAGGCAAAATAAGTGCAGGCCTCAGACACTGCCTCTCCTCAAAATGGCCCCCTTACACCCCAAGCACATGTTGCCTGTACCAGCCAGCACTCAAGATGGCCACCACCACCACCCACATGGCCAGTCCACATCAACAGTACACCCCCAAAAAACAGAAAAACAGCCAGAAATCACCACAATCCAATGCCATCCATGATGTTTACATCAAAGAGAGTGAGACAACACCACAGGCACACTCAGTCCATGCACCACCACCACCCCTGGGCAAGCAAAAGGCCACACCAGCAGCCCCCCAAAAACGACAAAAAACAATAAAATAAGCACAATCCCAGCCCATCCATGGCCTCAATTATGTTTAAATTCAAGAAGACACCCCACAGAAACACTAGGCCCATGCAACACTCACTACCCCTGGGCATAAGGGATGAAAAGTAGGCAAAATAAGTGCAGGCCTCAGACACTGCCTCTCCTCAAAATGGCCCCCTTACACC
>NC_136058.1:326638263-326740763 GCF_964261635.1 Lissotriton helveticus | reverse complement strand
GATCATTTAAAAAACAGATTTATTTGTTTCATTGTTATTTTATTTGAATAGGCAGTGGTACATAGGACCAATGCCTCTACATACAATGATTGTTTTGAAACATTCTTAAAGGGGAAGAAGGTTTTACGGGACACCTTATCATTTGAGGATTGGTTACCACAATCACAGAGATGGTGATGAAGTATGATTGTTTTGGGCCAAATTATGGTGGAAAAACATTTCTACGTACCACTACAATTCGGTATTTGGAAGGTACACCCAAACACCCCTTTCGACTACCTTCCATTTAATACATCAGAAAAAGCCATTTTGGGTTTGCAAATGGCCTGATTCTTCAGACCAGCCGTCTTGCAACTGCAATGATAGTTCGTACATCTTGCACGTAGGCAGAGCTTTTAAGGAGAAATTAAATAGTTCCTACGTTGCACAAAAATGAAGTGCTTCAAACAAACACATACTTTGCATGCACAGAGAAGAGGTGGAATATATGTAAGACTGAAGACACAGGTGAAATGAGAAATAGATTGACTGCTTCGTTGCCAAGTTTTATACGCCATTTCTTCAGTGCAATACAAGAAAGCACCAAACAGTATAACAAAGTTGTCAATTGGTTTCATAGTCCATTCCCTTTGTTTAGTGCTGTGAAAGGAAGAGCCGAATTCCAAAATTGATCAATGATGTTTCAGAAATTTCCTAAAGGGAATAACAAGCTGAGTGTTAAAAACTGCAATTTTGCTCACAGTCTTTGAGCAGGAAACAGTGAAATGCTATTAAAGTGCAATATCCAAGGGAACACTGACTCTGTCAAAGATGATCCAAATGGAATTCATGAAAAGTCCCAATTACAAACAACAGAATCAAAATAGGGTGAGGGGACACCCGGATTTGAACCAGGGACCTCTTGATCTGCAGTCAAATGCTCAACCACTGAGCTATATCCCCAGCTTTTCAGTAAAGTCAAAATGACAAAATATCAGTACATCATGAAAGAGTGTGAGGATCATACTAGGTTGTGCAAGAAAGTACAACCTTGAAACTGTGGAACAGGGGAAGTAATCCTTAATATTATTTATTAAAGGAAAACTGGATCATTTAAAAAACAGATTTATTTGTTTCATTGTTATTTTATTTGAATAGGCAGTGGTACATAGGACCAATGCCTCTACATACAATGATTGTTTTGAAACATTCTTAAAGGGGAAGAGGTTTTTACGGGACACCTTATCATTTGAGGATTTGTTACCACAATCATGGAGATGGTGATGAAGTATGATTGTTTTGGGCCAAATTATGGTGGAAAAACATTTCTACGTACCACTACAATTCGGTATTTGGAAGGTACAACCAAACACCCCTTTCGAATACCTTCCATTTAATACATCAGAAAAAGCCATTTTGCGTTTGCAAATGGCCTGATTCTTCAGACCAGCCTTCTTGCAACTGCAATGATAGTTCGTACATCTTGCACGTAGGGAGAGCTTTTAAGGAGAAATTAAATAGTTCCTACGTTGCACAAAAATGAAGTGCTTGAAACAAACACATACTTTGCATGCACAGAGAAGAGGTGGAATATATGTAAGACTGAAGACACAGGTGAAATGAGAAATAGATTGACTGCTTCGCTGCCAAGTTTTATACGCCATTTCTTCAGTGCAATACAAGAAAGCACCAAACAGTATAACAAAGTTGTCAATTGGTTTCATAGTCCAATCCCTTTGTTTAGTGCTGTGAAAGGAAGAGCCGAATTCCAAAATTGATCAATGATGTTTCAGAAATTTCCCAAAGGGAATACCAAGCCGAGTGTTAAAAACTGCATTTACTCACAGGCTTTGAGCAGGAAACACTGAAATGCTATTAAAGTGCAATATCCAAGGGAACACTGACTCTGTCAAAGATGATCCAAATGGAATTGATGAAAAGTCCAAATTACAAACAACAGAATCAAAGTAGGGTGAGGGGCCACCAGAATTTGAACCAGGGACCTCTTGATCTGCAGTCAAATGCTCTACCACTGAGCTATATCCCCAGCTTTTCAGTAAAATCAGAATGACAAAATATCAGTACATCATGAAAGAGTGTGAGGATCATACTAAGTTGTGCCAGAAAGTACAACCTTGAAACTGTGGAACAGGAGAAGTAGTCCTTAATATTATTTATTAAAGGAAAACTGGATCATTTAAAAAACAGATTTATTTGTTTCATTGTTATTTTATTTGAATAGGCAGTGGTACATAGGACCAATGCCTCTACATACAATGATTGTTTTGAAACATTCTTAAAGGGGAAGAGGTTTTTACGGGACACCTTATCATTTGAGGATTGGTTACCACAATCACGGAGATGGTGATGAAGTATGATTGTTTTGGGCCAAATTATGGTGGAAAAACATTTCTACGTACCACTACAATTCGGTATTTGGAAGGTACACCCAAACACCCCTTTCGAATACCTTCCATTTAATAAATCAGAAAAAGCCATTTTGCGTTTGCAAATGGCCTGATTCTTCAGACCAGCCTTCTTGCAACTGCAATGATAGTTCGTACATCTTGCACGTAGGCAGAGCTTTTAAGGAGAAATTAAATAGTTCCTACGTTGCACAAAAATGAAGTGCTTCAAACAAACACATACTTTGCATGCACAGAGAAGAGGTGGAATATATGTAAGACTGAAGACACAGGTGAAATGAGAAATAGATTGAATGCTTCGCTGCCAAGTTTTATACGCCATTTCTTCAGTGCAATTCAAGAAAGCACCAAACAGTGTAACAAAGTTGTCAATTGGTTTCATAGTCCATTCCCTTTGTTTTTTGCTGTGAAAGGAAGAGCCGAATTCCAAAATTGATCAATGATGTTTCAGAAATTTCCCAAAGGGAATAACAAGCCGAGTGTTAAAAACTGCAGTTACTCACAGGTTTTGAGTAGGAAACACTGAAATGCTATTAAAGAGCAATATCCAAGGGAACACTGACTCTGTCAAAGATGATCCAAATGGAATTGTTGAAAAGTCCAAATTACAAACAACAGAATCAAAATAGGGTGAGGGGACACCCGGATTTGAACCAGGGACCTCTTGACCTGCAGTCAAATGCTCTACCACGGAGCTATATCGCCAGCTTTTCAGTAAAATCAGAATGACAAAATATCAGTACATCATGAAAGAGTGTGAGGATCATACTAAGCTGTGCCAGAAAGCACAACCTTGAAACTGTGGTACAGGAGAAGTAGTCCTTAATATTATTTATTAAAGGAAAACTGGATCATTTAAAAAACAGATTTGTTTCATTGTTATTTTATTTGAATAGGCAGTGGTATATAGGACCAATGCCTCTACATACAATGATTGTTTTGAAACATTCTTAAAGGGGAAGAGGTTTTTACGGGACACCTTATCATTTGAGGATTGGTTACCACAATCACGGAGATGGTGATGACGTATGATTGTTTTGGGCCAAATTATGGAGGAAAAACATTTCTACGTACCACTACAATTCGGTATTTGGAAGGTACACCCAAACACCCCTTTCGAATACCTTCTATTTAATACATCAGAAAAAGCCATTTTGTGTTTGCAAATGGCCTGATTCTTCAGACCAGCCTTCTTGCAACTACAATGATAGTTCGTACATCTTGCACGTAGGCAGAGCTTTTAAGGAGAAATTAAATAGTTCCTACGTTGCACAAAAATGAAGTGCTTCAAACAAACACATACTTTGCATGCACAGAGAAGACTTGGAATATATGTAAGACTGAAGACACAGGTGAAATGAGAAATAGATTGACTGCTTCGCTGCCAAGTTTTATACGCCATTTCTTCAGTGCAATACAAGAAAGCACCAAACAGTATAACAAAGTTGTCAATTGGTTTCATAGTCCATTCCCTTTGTTTAGTGCTGTGAAAGGAAGAGCCGAATTCAAAAATTGATCAATGATGTTTCAGAAATTTCCCAAAGGGAATACCAAGCCGAGTGTTAAAAACTGCATTTACTCACAGGCTTTGAGCAGGAAACACTGAAATGCTATTAAAGTGCAATATCCAAGGGAACACTGACTCTGTCAAAGATGATCCAAATGGAATTGATGAAAAGTCCAAATTACAAACAACAGAATCAAAATAGGGTGAGGGGCCACCCGGATTTGAACCAGGGACCTCTTGATCTGTAGTCAAATGCTCTACCACTGAGCTATATCCCCAGCTTTTCAGAAAAATCAGAATGACAAAATATCAGTACATCATGAAAGAGTGTGAGGATCATACTAAGTTGTGCTAGAAAGTACAACCTTGAAACTGTGGAACAGGAGAAGTAGTCCTTAATATTATTTATTAAAGGAAAACTGGATCATTTAAAAAACAGATTTATTTGTTTCATTGTTATTTTATTTGAATAGGCAGTGGTACATAGGACGAATGCCTCTTCATACAATGATTCTTTTGAAACATTCTTAGAGGGGAAGAGGTTTTTACGGGACACCTTATCATTTGAGGATTGGTTACCACAATCACGGAGATGGTGATGACGTATGATTGTTTTGGGCCAAATTATGGTGGAAAAACATTTCTACGTACCACTACAATTCGGTATTTGGAAGGTACACCCAAACACCCCTTTCGAATACCTTCCATTTAATACATCAGAAAAAGCCATTTTGCGTTTGCAAATGGCCTGATTCTTCAGACCAGCCTTCTTGCAACTGCAATGATAGTTCGTACATCTTGCACGTAGGCAGAGCTTTTAAGGAGAAATTAAATAGTTCCTACGTTGCACAAAAATGAAGTGCTTCAAACAAACACATACATTGCATGCACAGAGAAGAGGTGGAATATATGTAAGACTGAAGACACAGGTGAAATGAGAAATAGATTGACTGCTTCGCTGCCAAGTTTTATACGCCATTTCTTCAGTGCAATACAAGAAAACACCAAACAGTATAACAAAGTTGTCAATTGGTTTCATAGTCCATTCCCTTTGTTTAGTGCTGTGAAAGGAAGAGCCGAATTCCAAAATTGATCAATGATGTTTCAGAAATTTCCCAAAGGGAATAACAAGCCGAGTGTTAAAAACCGCATTTACTCACAGGTTTTGAGCAGGAAACACTGAAATGCTATTAAAGTGCAATATCCAAGGGAACACTGACTCTGTCAAAGATGATCCAAATGGAATTGTTGAAAAGTCCAAATTACAAACAACAGAATCAAGATAGGTGAAGGGACACCCGGATTTGAACCAGGGACCTCTTGATCTGCAGTCAAATGCTCTACCACTGAGCTATATCCCCAGCTTTTCAATAAAATCAGAATGACAAAATATCAGTACATCATGAAAGAGTGTGAGGATCATACTAAGCTGTGCCAGAAAGTACAACCTTGAAACTGTGGAACAGGAGAAGTAGTCCTTAATATTATTTATTAAAGGAAAACTGGATCATTTAAAAAACAGATTTATTTGTTTCATTGTTATTTTATTTGAATAGGCAGTGGTACATAGGACCAATGCCTCTACATACAATGATTGTTTTGAAACATTCTTAAAGGGGAAGAAGTTTTTACGGGACACCTTATCATTTGAGGATTGGTTACCACAATCACGGAGATGGTGATGAAGTATGATTGTTTTGGGCCAAATTATGGTGGAAAAACATTTCTACATACCACTACAATTCGGTATTTGGAAGGTACAACCAAACACCCCTTTCGAATACCTTCCATTTAATACATCAGAAAAAGCCATTTTGCGTTTGCAAATGGCCTGATTCTTCAGACCAGCCGTCTTGCAACTGCAATGATAGTTCGTACATCTTGCACGTAGGCAGAGCTTTTAAGGAGAAATTAAATAGTTCCTACGTTGCACAAAAATGAAGTGCTTCAAACAAACACATACTTTGCATGCACAGAGAAGAGGTGGAATATATGTAAGACTGAAGACACAGGTGAAATGAGAAATAGATTGACTGCTTCGCTGCCAAGTTTTATACGCCATTTCTTCAGTGCAATACAAGAAAGCAACAAACAGTATAACAAAGTTGTCAATTGGTTTCATAGTCCATTCCCTTTGTTTAGTGCTGTGAAAGGAAGAGCCGAATTCCAAAATTGATCAATGATGTTTCAGAAATTTCCCAAAGGGAATAACAAGCCGAGTGTTAAAAACTGCATTTACTCACAGGTTTTGAGCAGGAAACACTGAAATGCTATTAAAGAGCAATATCCAAGGGAACACTGACTCTGTCAAAGATGATCCAAATGGAATTGTTGAAAAGTCCAAATTACAAACAACAGAATCAAAATAGGGTGAGGGGACACGCGGATTTGAACCAGGGACCTCTTGATCTGCAGTCAAATGCTCTACCACTGAGCTATATCGCCAGCTTTTCAGTAAAATCAGAATGACAACATATCAGTACATCATGAAAGAGTGTGAGGATCATACTAAGCTGTGCCAGAAAGTACAACCTTGAAACTGTGGAACAGGAGAAGTAGTCCTTAATATTATTTATTAAAGGAAAACTGGATCATTTAAAAAACAGATTTGTTTCATTGTTATTTTATTTGAATAGGCTGTGGTACATAGGACCAATGCCTCTACATACAATGATTGTTTTGAAACATTCTTAAAGGGGAAGAGGTTTTTACGGGACACCTTATCATTTGAGGATTGGTTACCACAATCAATGAGATGGTGATGAAGTATGATTGTTTTGGGCCAAATTATGGAGGAAAAACATTTCTACGTACCACTACAATTCGGTATTTGGAAGGTACACCCAAACACCCCTTTCGAATACCTTCTATTTAATACATCAGAAAAAGCCATTTTGCGTTTGCAAATGGCCTGATTCTTCAGACCAGCCTTCTTGCAACTACAATGATAGTTCGTACATCATGCACGTAGGCAGAGCTTTTAAAGAGAAATTAAATAGTTCCTACGTTGCACAAAAATGAAGTGCTTCAAACAAACACATACTTTGCATGCACAGAGAAGACTTGGAATATATGTAAGACTGTAGACACAGGTGAAATGAGAAATAGATTGACTGCTTCGCTGCCAAGTTTTATACGCCATTTCTTCAGTGCAATACAAGAAAGCACCAAACAGTATAACAAAGTTGTCAATTGGTTTCATAGTCCATTCCCTTTGTTTAGTGCTGTGAAAGGAAGAGCCGAATTCCAAAATTGATCAATGATGTTTCAGAAATTTCCCAAAGGGAATACCAAGCCGAGTGTTAAAAACTGCATTTACTCACAGGCTTTGAGCAGGAAACACTGAAATGCTATTAAAGTGCAATATCCAAGTGAACACTGACTCTGTCAAAGATGATCCAAATGGAATTGATGAAAAGTCCAAATTACAAACAACAGAATCAAAATAGGGTGAGGGGCCACCCGGATTTGAACCAGGGACCTCTTGATCTGCAGTCAAATGCTCTACCACTGAGCTATATCCCCAGCTTTTCAGTACAATCAGAATGACAAAATATCAGTACATCATGAAAGAGTGTGAGGATCATACTAAGTTGTGCCAGAAAGTACAACCTTGAAACTGTGGAACAGGCGAAGTAGTCCTTAATATTATTTATTAAAGGAAAACTGGATCATTTAAAAAACAGATTTATTTGTTTCATTGTTATTTTTATTTGAATAGGCAGTGGTATATAGGACCAATGCCTCTACATACAATGATTGTTTTGAAACATTCTTAAAGGGGAAGAGGTTTTTACGGGACACCTTATCATTTGAGGATTGGTTACCACAATCACGGAGATGGTGATGAAGTATGATTGTTTTGGGCCAAATTATGGTGGAAAAACATTTCTACGTACCACTACAATTCGGTATTTGGAAGGTACACCCAAACACCCCTTTCGAATACCTTCCATTTAATACATCAGAAAAAGCCATTTTGCGTTTGCAAATGGCCTGATTCTTCAGACCAGCCTTCTTGCAACTGCAATGATAGTTCGTACATCTTGCACGTAGGCAGAGCTTTTAAGGAGAAATTAAATAGTTCCTACGTTGCACAAAAATGAAGTGCTTCAAACAAACACATACTTTGCATGCACAGAGAAGAGGTGGAATATATGTAAGACTGAAGACACAGGTGAAATGAGAAATAGATTGACTGCTTCGCTGCCAAGTTTTATACGCCATTTCTTCAGTGCAATACAAGAAAGCACCAAACAGTATAACAAAGTTGTCAATTGGTTTCATAGTCCATTCCCTTTGTTTAGTGCTGTGAAAGGAAGAGCCGAATTCCAAAATTGATCAATGATGTTTCAGAAATTTCCCAAAGGGAATAACAAGCCGAGTGTTAAAAACTGCATTTACTCACAGGTTTTGAGCAGGAAACACTGAAATGCTATTAAAGTGCAATATCCAAGGGAACACTGACTCTGTCAAAGATGATCCAAATGGAATTGTTGAAAAGTCCAAATTACAAACAACAGAATCAAAATAGGGTGAGGGGACACCCAGATTTGAACCAGGGACCTCTTGATCTGCAGTCAAATGCTCTACCACTGAGCTATATCCCCAGCTTTTCAGTAAAATCAGAATGACAAAATATCAGTACATCATGAAAGAGTGTGAGGATCATACTAAGCTGTGCCAGAAAGTACAACCTTGAAACTGTGGAACAGGAGAAGTAGTCCTTAATATTATTTATTAAAGGAAAACTGGATCATTTAAAAAACAGATTTATTTGTTTCATTGTTATTTTATTTGAATAGGCAGTGGTACATAGGACCAATGCCTCTACATACAATGATTGTTTTGAAACATTCTTAAAGGGGAAGAAGGTTTTACGGGACACCTTATCATTTGAGGATTGGTTACCACAATCACAGAGATGGTGATGAAGTATGATTGTTTTGGGCCAAATTATGGTGGAAAAACATTTCTACGTACCACTACAATTCGGTATTTGGAAGGTACACCCAAACACCCCTTTCGACTACCTTCCATTTAATACATCAGAAAAAGCCATTTTGGGTTTGCAAATGGCCTGATTCTTCAGACCAGCCGTCTTGCAACTGCAATGATAGTTCGTACATCTTGCACGTAGGCAGAGCTTTTAAGGAGAAATTAAATAGTTCCTACGTTGCACAAAAATGAAGTGCTTCAAACAAACACATACTTTGCATGCACAGAGAAGAGGTGGAATATATGTAAGACTGAAGACACAGGTGAAATGAGAAATAGATTGACTGCTTCGTTGCCAAGTTTTATACGCCATTTCTTCAGTGCAATACAAGAAAGCACCAAACAGTATAACAAAGTTGTCAATTGGTTTCATAGTCCATTCCCTTTGTTTAGTGCTGTGAAAGGAAGAGCCGAATTCCAAAATTGATCAATGATGTTTCAGAAATTTCCCAAAGGGAATAACAAGCTGAGTGTTAAAAACTGCAATTTTGCTCACAGTCTTTGAGCAGGAAACAGTGAAATGCTATTAAAGTGCAATATCCAAGGGAACACTGACTCTGTCAAAGATGATCCAAATGGAATTCATGAAAAGTCACAATTACAAACAACAGAATCAAAATAGGGTGAGGGGACACCCGGATTTGAACAAGGGACCTCTTGATCTGCAGTCAAATGCTCAACCACTGAGCTATATCCCCAGCCTTTCAGTAAAGTCAACATGACAAAATATCAGTACATCATGAAAGAGTGTGAGGATCATACTAGGTTGTGCAAGAAAGTACAACCTTGAAACTGTGGAACAGGAGAAGTAATCCTTAATATTATTTATTAAAGGAAAACTGGATCATTTAAAAAACAGATTTATTTGTTTCATTGTTATTTTATTTGAATAGGCAGTGGTACATAGGACCAATGCCTCTACATACAATGATTGTTTTGAAACATTCTTAAAGGGGAAGAGGTTTTTACGGGACACCTTATCATTTGAGGATTTGTTACCACAATCATGGAGATGGTGATGAAGTATGATTGTTTTGGGCCAAATTATGGTGGAAAAACATTTCTACGTACCACTACAATTCGGTATTTGGAAGGTACAACCAAACACCCCTTTCGAATACCTTCCATTTAATACATCAGAAAAAGCCATTTTGCGTTTGCAAATGGCCTGATTCTTCAGACCAGCCTTCTTGCAACTGCAATGATAGTTCGTACATCTTGCACGTAGGCAGAGCTTTTAAGGAGAAATTAAATAGTTCCTACGTTGCACAAAAATGAAGTGCTTGAAACAAACACATACTTTGCATGCACAGAGAAGAGGTGGAATATATGTAAGACTGAAGACACAGGTGAAATGAGAAATAGATTGACTGCTTCGCTGCCAAGTTTTATACGCCATTTCTTCAGTGCAATACAAGAAAGCACCAAACAGTATAACAAAGTTGTCAATTGGTTTCATAGTCCAATCCCTTTGTTTAGTGCTGTGAAAGGAAGAGCCGAATTCCAAAATTGATCAATGATGTTTCAGAAATTTCCCAAAGGGAATACCAAGCCGAGTGTTAAAAACTGCATTTACTCACAGGCTTTGAGCAGGAAACACTGAAATGCTATTAAAGTGCAATATCCAAGGGAACACTGACTCTGTCAAAGATGATCCAAATGGAATTGATGAAAAGTCCAAATTACAAACAACAGAATCAAAGTAGGGTGAGGGGCCACCAGAATTTGAACCAGGGACCTCTTGATCTGCAGTCAAATGCTCTACCACTGAGCTATATCCCCAGCTTTTCAGTAAAATCAGAATGACAAAATATCAGTACATCATGAAAGAGTGTGAGGATCATACTAAGTTGTGCCAGAAAGTACAACCTTGAAACTGTGGAACAGGAGAAGTAGTCCTTAATATTATTTATTAAAGGAAAACTGGATCATTTAAAAAACAGATTTATTTGTTTCATTGTTATTTTATTTGAATAGGCAGTGGTACATAGGACCAATGCCTCTACATACAATGATTGTTTTGAAACATTCTTAAAGGGGAAGAGGTTTTTACGGGACACCTTATCATTTGAGGATTGGTTACCACAATCACGGAGATGGTGATGAAGTATGATTGTTTTGGGCCAAATTATGGTGGAAAAACATTTCTACGTACCACTACAATTCGGTATTTGGAAGGTACACCCAAACACCCCTTTCGAATACCTTCCATTTAATAAATCAGAAAAAGCCATTTTGCGTTTGCAAATGGCCTGATTCTTCAGACCAGCCTTCTTGCAACTGCAATGATAGTTCGTACATCTTGCACGTAGGCAGAGCTTTTAAGGAGAAATTAAATAGTTCCTACGTTGCACAAAAATGAAGTGCTTCAAACAAACACATACTTTGCATGCACAGAGAAGAGGTGGAATATATGTAAGACTGAAGACACAGGTGAAATGAGAAATAGATTGAATGCTTCGCTGCCAAGTTTTATACGCCATTTCTTCAGTGCAATTCAAGAAAGCACCAAACAGTGTAACAAAGTTGTCAATTGGTTTCATAGTCCATTCCCTTTGTTTTTTGCTGTGAAAGGAAGAGCCGAATTCCAAAATTGATCAATGATGTTTCAGAAATTTCCCAAAGGGAATAACAAGCCGAGTGTTAAAAACTGCAGTTACTCACAGGTTTTGAGTAGGAAACACTGAAATGCTATTAAAGAGCAATATCCAAGGGAACACTGACTCTGTCAAAGATGATCCAAATGGAATTGTTGAAAAGTCCAAATTACAAACAACAGAATCAAAATAGGGTGAGGGGACACCCGGATTTGAACCAGGGACCTCTTGACCTGCAGTCAAATGCTCTACCACGGAGCTATATCGCCAGCTTTTCAGTAAAATCAGAATGACAAAATATCAGTACATCATGAAAGAGTGTGAGGATCATACTAAGCTGTGCCAGAAAGCACAACCTTGAAACTGTGGTACAGGAGAAGTAGTCCTTAATATTATTTATTAAAGGAAAACTGGATCATTTAAAAAACAGATTTGTTTCATTGTTATTTTATTTGAATAGGCAGTGGTATATAGGACCAATGCCTCTACATACAATGATTGTTTTGAAACATTCTTAAAGGGGAAGAGGTTTTTACGGGACACCTTATCATTTGAGGATTGGTTACCACAATCAATTAGATGGTGATGAAGTATGATTGTTTTGGGCCAAATTATGGAGGAAAAACATTTCTACGTACCACTACAATTCGGTATTTGGAAGGTACACCCAAACACCCCTTTCGAATACCTTCTATTTAATACATCAGAAAAAGCCATTTTGTGTTTGCAAATGGCCTGATTCTTCAGACCAGCCTTCTTGCAACTACAATGATAGTTCGTACATCTTGCACGTAGGCAGAGCTTTTAAGGAGAAATTAAATAGTTCCTACGTTGCACAAAAATGAAGTGCTTCAAACAAACACATACTTTGCATGCACAGAGAAGACTTGGAATATATGTAAGACTGAAGACACAGGTGAAATGAGAAATAGATTGACTGCTTCGCTGCCAAGTTTTATACGCCATTTCTTCAGTGCAATACAAGAAAGCACCAAACAGTATAACAAAGTTGTCAATTGGTTTCATAGTCCATTCCCTTTGTTTAGTGCTGTGAAAGGAAGAGCCGAATTCAAAAATTGATCAATGATGTTTCAGAAATTTCCCAAAGGGAATACCAAGCCGAGTGTTAAAAACTGCATTTACTCACAGGCTTTGAGCAGGAAACACTGAAATGCTATTAAAGTGCAATATCCAAGGGAACACTGACTCTGTCAAAGATGATCCAAATGGAATTGATGAAAAGTCCAAATTACAAACAACAGAATCAAAATAGGGTGAGGGGCCACCCGGATTTGAACCAGGGACCTATTGATCTGTAGTCAAATGCTCTACCACTGAGCTATATCCCCAGCTTTTCAGAAAAATCAGAATGACAAAATATCAGTACATCATGAAAGAGTGTGAGGATCATACTAAGTTGTGCTAGAAAGTACAACCTTGAAACTGTGGAACAGGAGAAGTAGTCCTTAATATTATTTATTAAAGGAAAACTGGATCATTTAAAAAACAGATTTATTTGTTTCATTGTTATTTTATTTGAATAGGCAGTGGTACATAGGACGAATGCCTCTTCATACAATGATTCTTTTGAAACATTCTTAGAGGGGAAGAGGTTTTTACGGGACACCTTATCATTTGAGGATTGGTTACCACAATCACGGAGATGGTGATGACGTATGATTGTTTTGGGCCAAATTATGGTGGAAAAACATTTCTACGTACCACTACAATTCGGTATTTGGAAGGTACACCCAAACACCCCTTTCGAATACCTTCCATTTAATACATCAGAAAAAGCCATTTTGCGTTTGCAAATGGCCTGATTCTTCAGACCAGCCTTCTTGCAACTGCAATGATAGTTCGTACATCTTGCACGTAGGCAGAGCTTTTAAGGAGAAATTAAATAGTTCCTACGTTGCACAAAAATGAAGTGCTTCAAACAAACACATACATTGCATGCACAGAGAAGAGGTGGAATATATGTAAGACTGAAGACACAGGTGAAATGAGAAATAGATTGACTGCTTCGCTGCCAAGTTTTATACGCCATTTCTTCAGTGCAATACAAGAAAACACCAAACAGTATAACAAAGTTGTCAATTGGTTTCATAGTCCATTCCCTTTGTTTAGTGCTGTGAAAGGAAGAGCCGAATTCCAAAATTGATCAATGATGTTTCAGAAATTTCCCAAAGGGAATAACAAGCCGAGTGTTAAAAACCGCATTTACTCACAGGTTTTGAGCAGGAAACACTGAAATGCTATTAAAGTGCAATATCCAAGGGAACACTGACTCTGTCAAAGATGATCCAAATGGAATTGTTGAAAAGTCCAAATTACAAACAACAGAATCAAGATAGGTGAGGGGACACCCGGATTTGAACCAGGGACCTCTTGATCTGCAGTCAAATGCTCTACCACTGAGCTATATCCCCAGCTTTTCAATAAAATCAGAATGACAAAATATCAGTACATCATGAAAGAGTGTGAGGATCATACTAAGCTGTGCCAGAAAGTACAACCTTGAAACTGTGGAACAGGAGAAGTAGTCCTTAATATTATTTATTAAAGGAAAACTGGATCATTTAAAAAACAGATTTATTTGTTTCATTGTTATTTTATTTGAATAGGCAGTGGTACATAGGACCAATGCCTCTACATACAATGATTGTTTTGAAACATTCTTAAAGGGGAAGAAGTTTTTACGGGACACCTTATCATTTGAGGATTGGTTACCACAATCACGGAGATGGTGATGAAGTATGATTGTTTTGGGCCAAATTATGGTGGAAAAACATTTCTACATACCACTACAATTCGGTATTTGGAAGGTACAACCAAACACCCCTTTCGAATACCTTCCATTTAATACATCAGAAAAAGCCATTTTGCGTTTGCAAATGGCCTGATTCTTCAGACCAGCCGTCTTGCAACTGCAATGATAGTTCGTACATCTTGCACGTAGGCAGAGCTTTTAAGGAGAAATTAAATAGTTCCTACGTTGCACAAAAATGAAGTGCTTCAAACAAACACATACTTTGCATGCACAGAGAAGAGGTGGAATATATGTAAGACTGAAGACACAGGTGAAATGAGAAATAGATTGACTGCTTCGCTACCAAGTTTTATACGCCATTTCTTCAGTGCAATACAAGAAAGCACCAAACAGTATAACAAAGTTGTCAATTGGTTTCATAGTCCAATCCCTTTGTTTAGTGCTGTGAAAGGAAGAGCCGAATTCCAAAATTGATCAATGATGTTTCAGAAATTTCCCAATGGGAATACCAAGCCGAGTGTTAAAAACTGCATTTACTCACAGGCTTTGAGCAGGAAACACTGAAATGCTATTAAAGTGCAATATCCAAGGGAACACTGACTCTGTCAAAGATGATCCAAATGGAATTGATGAAAAGTCCAAATTACAAACAACAGAATCAAAGTAGGGTGAGGGGCCACCAGAATTTGAACCAGGGACCTCTTGATCTGCAGTCAAATGCTCTACCACTGAGCTATATCCCCAGCTTTTCAGTAAAATCAGAATGACAAAATATCAGTACATAATGAAAGAGTGTGAGGATCATACTAAGTTGTGCCAGAAAGTACAACCTTGAAACTGTGGAACAGGAGAAGTAGTCCTTAATATTATTTATTAAAGGAAAACTGGATCATTTAAAAAACAGATTTATTTGTTTCATTGTTATTTTATTTGAATAGGCAGTGGTACATAGGACCAATGCCTCTACATACAATGATTGTTTTGAAACATTCTTAAAGGGGAAGAGGTTTTTACGGGACACCTTATCATTTGAGGATTGGTTACCACAATCACGGAGATGGTGATGAAGTATGATTGTTTTGGGCCAAATTATGGTGGAAAAACATTTCTACGTACCACTACAATTCGGTATTTGGAAGGTACACCCAAACACCCCTTTCGAATACCTTCCATTTAATAAATCAGAAAAAGCCATTTTGCGTTTGCAAATGGCCTGATTCTTCAGACCGGCCTTCTTGCAACTGCAATGATAGTTCGTACATCTTGCACGTAGGCAGAGCTTTTAAGGAGAAATTAAATAGTTCCTACGTTGCACAAAAATGAAGTGCTTCAAAAAGACACATACTTTGCATGCACAGAGAAGAGGTTGAATATATGTAAGACTGAAGACACAGGTGAAATGAGAAATAGTTGACTGCTTCGCTGCCAAGTTTTATACGCCATTTCTTCAGTGCAATACAAGAAAGCACCAAACAGTATAACAAAGTTGTCAATTGGTTTCATAGTCCATTCCCTTTGTTTAGTGCTGTGAAAGGAAGAGCCGAATTCCAAAATTGATCAATGATGTTTCAGAAATTTCCCAAAGGGAATACCAAGCCGAGTGTTAAAAGCTGCATTTACTCACAGGTTTTGAGCAGGAAACACTGAAATGCTAGGGACCCCCGGATTTGAAGCAGGGACCTCTTGATCTGCAGTCAAATGCTCTACCACTGAGCTATATCCCCAGCTTTTCAGTAAAATCAGAATGACAAAATATCAGTACATCATGAAATAGTGTGAGGATCATACTAAGTTGTGCCAGAAAGTACAACCTTGAAACTGTGGAACAGGAGAAGTAGTCCTTAATATTATTTATTAAAGGAAAACTGGATCATTTAAAAAACAGATTTATTTGTTTCATTGTTATTTTATTTGAATAGGCAGTGGTACATAGGACCAATGCCTCTACATACAATGATTGTTTTGAAACATTCTTAAAGGGGAAGAGGTTTTTACGGGACACCTTATCATTTGAGGATTGGTTACCACAATCACTGAGATGGTGATGAAGTATGATTGTTTTGGGCCAAATTATGGTGGAAAAACATTTCTACGTACCACTACAATTCGGTATTTGGAAGGTACACCCAAACACCCCTTTCGAATACCTTCCATTTAATACATCAGAAAAAGCCATTTTGCGTTTGCAAATGGCCTGATTCTTCAGACCAGCCTTCTTGCAACTGCAATGATAGTTCGTACATCTTGCACATAGGCAGAGCTTTTAAGGAGAAATTAAATAGTTCCTACGTTGCACAAAAATGAAGTGCTTCAAACAAACACATACTTTGCATGCACAGAGAAGAGGTGGAATATATGTAAGACTGAAGACACAGGTGAAATGAGAAATAGATTGACTGCTTCGCTGCCAAGTTTTATATGCCATTTCTTCAGTAGAAACAAGAAAGCACCAAACAGTATAACAAAGTTGTCAATTGGTTTCATAGTCCATTCCCTTTGTTTAGTGCTATGAAAGGAAGAGCCGAATTCCAAAATTGATCAACGATGTTTCAGAAATTTCCCAAAGGGAATAACAAGCCGACTGTTAAAAACGGCTTTTACTCACAGGTTTTGAGGGGCAAACACTGTAATGCTATTAAAGTGCAATATCCAAGGGAACACTGACTCTGTCAAAGATGATCCAAATGGAATTGATGAAAAGTCCAAATTACAAACAACAGAATCAAAATAGGGTGAGGGGACACCCGGATTTGAACCAGGGACCTCTTGATCTGCAGTCAAACGCTCTACCATTGAGCTATATCCCCAGCTTTTCAGTAAAATCAGAATGACAAAATATCAGTACATCATGAAAGAGTGTGAGGATCATACTAAGTTGTGCCAGAAAGTACAACCTTGAAACTGTGGAACAGGAGAAGTAGTCCTTAATAATATTTATTAAAGGAAAACTGGATCATTTAAAAAACAGATTTATTTGTTTCATTGTTATTTTATTTGAATAGGCAGTGGTACATAGGACCAATACCTCTACAGACAATGATTGTTTTGAAACATTCTTAAAGGGGAAGAGGTTTTTACAGGACACCTTATCATTTGAGGATTGGTTACCACAATCACTGAGATGGTGATGAAGTATGATTGTTTTGGGCCAAATTATGGTGGAAAAACATTTCTACGTACCACTACAATTCGGTATTTGGAAGGTACACTCAAACACCCCTTTTGAATACCTTCCATTTAATACATCAGAAAAAGCCATTTTGCGTTTGCAAATGGCCTGATTCTTCAGACCAGCCTTCTTGGAACTGCAATGATAGTTCATACATCTTGCACGTAGGCAGAGCTTTTAAGGAGAAATTAAATAGTTCCTACGTTGCACAAAAATGAAGTGCTTCAAACAAACACATACTTTGCATGCACAGAGAAGAGGTGGAATATATGTAAGACTGAAGACACAGGTGAAATGAGAAATAGATTGACTGCTTCGCTTCCAAGTTTTATACGCCATTTCTTCAGTGCAATACAAGAAAGCACCAAACAGTATAACAAAGTTGTCAATTAGTTTCATAGTCCATTCCCTTTGTTTAGTGCTGTGAAAGGAAGAGCCGAATTCCAAAATTGATCAATGATGTTTCAGAAATTTCCCAAAGGGAATAACAAGCCGACTGTTAAAAACTGCATTCACTCACAGGTTTCGAGCAGGAAACACTGAAATGCTATTAAAGTGCAATATCCAAGGGAACACTGACTCTGTCAAAGATGATCCAAATAGAATTGATGAAAAGTCCCAATTACAAACAACAGAATCAAAATAGGGTGAGAGAACACCCGGATTTGAACCAAGGACCTCTTGATCTGCAGTCAAATGCTCTACCACTGAGCTATATCCCCAGCTTTTCAGTGAAATCAGAATGACAAAATATCAGTACATCATGAAAGAGTGTGAGGATCATTCTAAGTTGTGCCAGAAAGTACAACCTTGAAACTGTGGAACAGGAGAAGTAGTCCTTAATATTATTTATTAAAGGAAAACTGGATCATTTAAAAAACAGATTTATTTGTTTCATTGTTATTTTATTTGAATAGGCAGTGGTACATAGGACCAATGCCTCTACATACAATGATTGTTTTGAAACATTCTTAAAGGGGAAGAGGTTTTTACGGGACACCTTATCATTTGAGGATTGGTTACCACAATCACTGAGATGGTGATGAAGTATGATTGTTTTGGGCCAAATTATGGTGGAAAAACATTTCTACGTACCACTACAATTCGGTATTTGGCAGGTACACCCAAACACCCCTTTCAAATACCTTCTATTTAATACATCAGAAAAAGCCATTTTGCATTTGCAAATGGCCTGATTCTTCAAACCAGCCTTCTTGCAACTACAATGATAGTTCGTACATCTTGCACGTAGGCAGAGCTTTTAAGGAGAAATTAAATAGTTCCTACGTTGCACAAAAATGAAGTGCTTCAAAAAGACACATACTTTGCATGCACAGAGAAGAGGTTGAATATATGTAAGACTGAAGACACAGGTGAAATGAGAAATAGTTGACTGCTTCGCTGCCAAGTTTTATACGCCATTTCTTCAGTGCAATACAAGAAAGCACCAAACAGTATAACAAAGTTGTCAATTGGTTTCATAGTCCATTCCCTTTGTTTAGTGCTGTGAAAGGAAGAGCCGAATTCCAAAATTGATCAATGATGTTTCAGAAATTTCCCAAAGGGAATACCAAGCCGAGTGTTAAAAGCTGCATTTACTCACAGGTTTTGAGCAGGAAACACTGAAATGCTAGGGACCCCCGGATTTGAAGCAGGGACCTCTTGATCTGCAGTCAAATGCTCTACCACTGAGCTATATCCCCAGCTTTTCAGTAAAATCAGAATGACAAAATATCAGTACATCATGAAATAGTGTGAGGATCATACTAAGTTGTGCCAGAAAGTACAACCTTGAAACTGTGGCACAGGAGAAGTAGTCCGTAATATTATTTATTAAAGGAAAACTGGATCATTTAAAAAACAGATTTATTTGTTTCATTGTTATTTTATTTGAATAGGCAGTGGTACATAGGACCAATGCCTCTACATACAATGATTGTTTTGAAACATTCTTAAAGGGGAAGAGGTTTTTACGGGACACCTTATCATTTGAGGATTGGTTACCACAATCACTGAGATGGTGATGAAGTATGATTGTTTTGGGCCAAATTATGGTGGAAAAACATTTCTACGTACCACTACAATTCGGTATTTGGAAGGTACACCCAAACACCCCTTTCGAATACCTTCCATTTAATACATCAGAAAAAGCCATTTTGCGTTTGCAAATGGCCTGATTCTTCAGACCAGCCTTCTTGCAACTGCAATGATAGTTCGTACATCTTGCACATAGGCAGAGCTTTTAAGGAGAAATTAAATAGTTCCTACGTTGCACAAAAATGAAGTGCTTCAAACAAACACATACTTTGCATGCACAGAGAAGAGGTGGAATATATGTAAGACTGAAGACACAGGTGAAATGAGAAATAGATTGACTGCTTCGCTGCCAAGTTTTATATGCCATTTCTTCAGTAGAAACAAGAAAGCACCAAACAGTATAACAAAGTTGTCAATTGGTTTCATAGTCCATTCCCTTTGTTTAGTGCTATGAAAGGAAGAGCCGAATTCCAAAATTGATCAACGATGTTTCAGAAATTTCCCAAAGGGAATAACAAGCCGACTGTTAAAAACGGCTTTTACTCACAGGTTTTGAGGGGCAAACACTGTAATGCTATTAAAGTGCAATATCCAAGGGAACACTGACTCTGTCAAAGATGATCCAAATGGAATTGATGAAAAGTCCAAATTACAAACAACAGAATCAAAATAGGGTGAGGGGACACCCGGATTTGAACCAGGGACCTCTTGATCTGCAGTCAAACGCTCTACCATTGAGCTATATCCCCAGCTTTTCAGTAAAATCAGAATGACAAAATATCAGTACATCATGAAAGAGTGTGAGGATCATACTAAGTTGTGCCAGAAAGTACAACCTTGAAACTGTGGAACAGGAGAAGTAGTCCTTAATAATATTTATTAAAGGAAAACTGGATCATTTAAAAAACAGATTTATTTGTTTCATTGTTATTTTATTTGAATAGGCAGTGGTACATAGGACCAATACCTCTACAGACAATGATTGTTTTGAAACATTCTTAAAGGGGAAGAGGTTTTTACGGGACACCTTATCATTTGAGGATTGGTTACCACAATCACGGAGATGGTGATGAAGTATGATTGTTTTGGGCCAAATTATGGTGGAAAAACATTTCTATGTACCACTACAATTCGGTATTTGGAAGGTACACCCAAACACCCCTTTCGAATACCTTAAATTTAATACATCAGAAAAAGCCATTTTGCGTTTGCAAATGGCCTGATTCTTCAGACCAGCCTTCTTGCAACTGCAATGATAGTTCATACATCTTGCACGTAGGCAGAGCTTTTAAGGAGAAATTAAATAGTTCCTACGTTGCACAAAAATGAAGTGCTTCAAACAAACACATACTTTGCATGCACAGAGAAGAGGTGGAATATATGTAAGACTGAAGACACAGGTGAAATGAGAAATAGATTGACTGCTTCGCTGCCAAGTTTTATACGCCATTTCTTCAGTGCAATACAAGAAAGCACCAAACAGTATAACAAAGTTGTCAATTGGTTTCATAGTCCATTCCCTTTGTTTAGTGCTGTGAAAGGAAGAGCCGAATTCCAAAATTGATCAATGATGTTTCAGAAATTTCCCAAAGGGAATACCAAGCCGAGTGCTAAAAACTGCATTTACTCACAGCTTTTGAGAAGCAAACACTGTAATGCCATTAAAGTGCAATATCCAAGGGAACACTGACTCTGTCAAAGATTATCCAAATGGAATTGATGGAATGTCCCAATTACAAACAACAGAATCAAAATAGGGTGAGGGGACAGCAGGATTTGAACCAGGGACCTCTTGATCTGCAGTCAAATGCTCTACCACTGAGCTATATACCCAGCTTTTCAGTAAAATCAGAATGACAAAATATCAGTACATCATGAAAGAGTGTGAGGATCATACTAAGTTGTGGCAGAAAGTACAACCTTGAAACTGTGGAACAGGAGAAGTAGTCCTTAATATTATTTATTAAAGGAAAACTGGATCATTTAAAAAACAGATTTATTTGTTTCATTGTTATTTTATTTGAATAGGCAGTGGTACATAGGACCAATGCCTCTACATACAATGATTGTTTTGAAACATTCTTAAAGGGGAAGAGGTTTTTACAGGACACCTTATCATTTGAGGATTGGTTACCACAATCACGGAGATGATGATGAAGTATGATTGTTTTGGGCCAAATTATGGTGGAAAAACATTTCTACGTACCACTACAATTCAGTATTTGGAAGGTACACCCAAACACCCCTTTCGAATACCTTCCATTTAATACATCAGAAAAAGCCATTTTGCATTTGCAAATGGCCTGATTCTTCAGACCAGCCTTCTTGCAACTGCAATGATAGTTCGTACATCTTGCACGTAGGCAGAGCTTTTAAGGAGAAATTAAATAGGTTCTACGTTGCACAAGAATGAAGTGCTCCAAACAAACACATACTTTGCATGCACAGAGAAGAGGTGGAATATATGTAAGACTGAAGACACAGGTGAAATGAGAAATAGATTGACTGCTTCGCTGCCAAGTTTTATACGCCATTTCTTCAGTGCAATACAAGAAAGCACCAAACAGTATAACAAAGTTGTCAATTAGTTTCATAGTCCATTCACTTTGTTTAGTGCTGTGAAAGGAAGAGCCGAATTTCAAAATTGATCAATGATGTTTCAGAAATTTCCCAAAGGGAATAACAAGCCGAGTGTTAAAAACTGCATTTACTCACAGGTTTTGAGCAGGAAACACTGAAATGCTATTAAAGTGCAATATCCAAGGGAACACTGACTCTGTTAAAGATGATCCAAATGGAATTGATGAAAAGTCCCAATTACAAATAACAGAATCAAAATAGCGTGAGGGAACACCCGGATTTGAACCAGGGACCTCTTGACCTGCAGTCAAATGCTCTACCACTGAGCTATATCTCCAGCTTTTCAGTAAAATCAGAATGACAAAATATCAGTACATCATGAAAGAGTGTGAGGATCATACTAAGTTGTGCCAGAAAGTACAACCTTGAAACTGTGGAACAGGAGAAGTAGTCCTTAATATTATTTATTAAAGGAAAACTGGATCATTTAAAAAACAGATTTATTTGTTTCATTGTTATTTTATTTGAATAGGCAGTGGTACATACTACCAATGCCTCTACATACAATGATTGTTTTCAAACTTTCTTAAAGGGGAAGAGGTTTTTACGGGACACCTTATCATTTGAGGATTGGTTACCACAATTACGGAGATGATGATGAAGTATGATTGTTTTGGGCCAAATTATGGTGGAAAAACATTTCTACGTACCACTACAATTCGGTATTTGGAAGGTACACCCAAACACCCCTTTCGAATACCTTCCATTTAATACATCAGAAAAAGCCATTTTGCGTTTGCAAATGGCCTGATTCTTCAGACCAGCCTTCTTGCAACTGCAATGATAGTTCATACATCTTGCACGTAGGCAGAGCTTTTAAGGAGAAATTAAATAGTTCCTACGTTGCACAAAAATGAAGTGCTTCAAACAAACACATACTTTGCATGCACAGAGAAGAGGTGGAATATATGTAAGACTGAAGACACAGGTGAAATGAGAAATAGATTGACTGCTTCGCTGCCAAGTTTTATACGCCATTTCTTCAGTGCAATACAAGAAAGCACCAAACAGTATAACAAAGTTGTCAATTGGTTTCATAGTCCATTCCCTTTGTTTAGTGCTGTGAAAGGAAGAGCCGAATTCCAAAATTGATCAATGATGTTTCAGAGATTTCCCAAAGGGAATACCAAGCCGAGTGTTAAAAACTGCATTTACTCACAGCTTTTGAGAAGCAAACACTGTAATGCCATTAAAGTGCAATATCCAAGGGAACACTGACTCTGTCAAAGATGATCCAAATGGAATTGATGGAAAGTCCCAATTACAAACAACAGAATCAAAATAGGGTGAGGGGACAGCAGGATTTGAACCAGGGACCTCTTGATCTGCAGTCAAATGCTCTACCACTGAGCTATATCCCCAGCTTTTCAGTAAAATCAGAATGACAAAATATCAGTACATCATGAAAGAGTTTGAGGATCATACTAAGTTGTGCCAGAAAGTACAACCTTGAAACTGTGGAATAGGAGAAATAGTCCTTAATATTATTTATTAAAGGAAAACTGGATCATTTAAAAAACAGATTTATTTGTTTCATTGTTATTTTATTTGAATAGGCAGTGGTACATAGGACCAATGCCTCTACATACAATGATTGTTTTGAAACTTTCTTAAAGGGGAAGAGGTTTTTACAGGACACCTTATCATTTGAGGATTGGTTACCACAATCACTGAGATGGTGATGAAGTATGATTGTTTTGGGCCAAATTATGGTGGAAAAACATTTCTACGTACCATTACAATTCGGTATTTGGAAGGTACACTCAAACACCCCTTTTGAATACCTTCCATTTAATACATCAGAAAAAGCCATTTTGCGTTTGCAAATGGCCTGATTCTTCAGACCAGCCTTCTTGGAACTGCAATGATAGTTCATACATCTTGCACGTAGGCAGAGCTTTTAAGGAGAAATTAAATAGTTCCTACGTTGCACAAAAATGAAGTGCTTCAAACAAACACATACTTTGCATGCACAGAGAAGAGGTGGAATATATGTAAGACTGAAGACACAGGTGAAATGAGAAATAGATTGACTGCTTCGCTTCCAAGTTTTATACACCATTTCTTCAGTGCAATACAAGAAAGCACCAAACAGTATAACAAAGTTGTCAATTAGTTTCATAGTCCATTCCCTTTGTTTAGTGCTGTGAAAGGAAGAGCCGAATTCCAAAATTGATCAATGATGTTTCAGAAATTTCCCAAAGGGAATAACAAGCCGACTGTTAAAAACTGCATTCACTCACAGGTTTCGAGCAGGAAACACTGAAATGCTATTAAAGTGCAATATCCAAGGGAACACTGACTCTGTCAAAGATGATCCAAATAGAATTGATGAAAAGTCCCAATTACAAACAACAGAATCAAAATAGGGTGAGAGGACACCCGGATTTGAACCAAGGACCTCTTGATCTGCAGACAAATGCTCTACCACTGAGCTATATCCCCAGCTTTTCAGTGAAATCAGAATGACAAAATATCAGTACATCATGAAAGAGTGTGAGGATCATACTAAGTTGTGCCAGAAAGTACAACCTTGAAACTGTGGAACAGGAGAAGTAGTCCTTAATATTATTTATTAAAGGAAAACTGGATCATTTAAAAAACAGATTTATTTGTTTCATTGTTATTTTATTTGAATAGGCAGTGGTACATAGGACCAATGCCTCTACATACAATGATTGTTTTGAAACATTCTTAAAGGGGAAGAGGTTTTTACGGGACACCTTATCATTTGAGGATTGGTTACCACAATCACTGAGATGGTGATGAAGTATGATTGTTTTGGGCCAAATTATGGTGGAAAAACATTTCTACGTACCACTACAATTCGGTATTTGGCAGGTACACCCAAACACCCCTTTCAAATACCTTCTATTTAATACATCAGAAAAAGCCATTTTGCATTTGCAAATGGCCTGATTCTTCAAACCAGCCTTCTTGCAACTACAATGATAGTTCGTACATCTTGCACGTAGGCAGAGCTTTTAAGGAGAAATTAAATAGTTCCTACGTTGCACAAAAATGAAGTGCTTCAAAAAGACACATACTTTGCATGCACAGAGAAGAGGTTGAATATATGTAAGACTGAAGACACAGGTGAAATGAGAAATAGTTGACTGCTTCGCTGCCAAGTTTTATACGCCATTTCTTCAGTGCAATACAAGAAAGCACCAAACAGTATAACAAAGTTGTCAATTGGTTTCATAGTCCATTCCCTTTGTTTAGTGCTGTGAAAGGAAGAGCCGAATTCCAAAATAGATCAATGATGTTTCAGAAATTTCCCAAAGGGAATACCAAGTCGAGTGTTAAAAGCTGCATTTACTCACAGGTTTTGAGCAGGAAACACTGAAATGCTAGGGACCCCCGGATTTGAAGCAGGGACCTCTTGATCTGCAGTCAAATGCTCTACCACTGAGCTATATCCCCAGCTTTTCAGTAAAATCAGAATGACAAAATATCAGTACATCATGAAATAGTGTGAGGATCATACTAAGTTGTGCCAGAAAGTACAACCTTGAAACTGTGGAACAGGAGAAGTAGTCCTTAATATTATTTATTAAAAGAAAACTGGATCATTTAAAAAACAGATTTATTTGTTTCATTGTTATTTTATTTGAATAGGCAGTGGTACATAGGACCAATGCCTCTACATACAATGATTGTTTTGAAACATTCTTAAAGGGGAAGAGGTTTTTACGGGACACCTTATCATTTGAGGATTGGTTACCACAATCACGGAGATGATGATGAAGTATGATTGTTTTGGGCCAAATTATGGTGGAAAAACATTTCTACGTACCACCACAATTCAGTATTTGAAAGGTACACCCAAACACCCCTTTCGAATACCTTCCATTTAATACATCAGAAAAAGCCATTTTGCATTTGCAAATGGCCTGATTCTTCAGACCAGCCTTCTTGCAACTGCAATGATAGTTCGTACATCTTGCACGTAGGCAGAGCTTTTAAGGAGAAATTAAATAGGTTCCACGTTGCACAAAAATGAAGTGCTTCAAACAAACACATACTTTGCATGCACAGAGAAGAGGTGGAATATATGTAAGACTGAAGACACAGGTGAAATGAGAAATAGATTGACTGCTTCGCTGCCAAGTTTTATACGCCATTTCTTCAGTGCAATACAAGAAAGCACCAAACAGTATAACAAAGTTGTCAATTGGTTTCATAGTCCATTCTCTTTCTTTAGTGCTGTGAAAGGAAGAGCCGAATTCCAAAATTGATCAATGATGTTTCAGAAATTTCCCAAAGGGAATACCAAGCCGAGTGTTAAAAACTGCATTTACTCACAGGTTTTGAGAAGCAAATACTGTAATGCCATTAAAGTGCAATATCCAAGGGAACACTGACTCTGTCAAAGATGATCCAAATGGCATTGATGGAAAGTCCCAATTACAAACAACAGAATCAAAATAGGGTGAGGGGACAGCAGGATTTGAACCAGGGACCTCTTGATCTGCAGTCAAATGCTCTAACACTGAGCTATATCCCCAGCCTTACAGTACAATCAGAATGACAAAATATCAGTAGATCATGAAAGAGTGAGAGGATCATACTAAGTTGTTCCGGAAAGTACAACCTTGAAACTGTGGAACAGGAGAAGTAGTCCCTAATATTATTTATTAAAGGAAAACTGGATCATTTAAAAAACAAATATTTGTTTCATTGGTTTTTTATTTGAATAGGCAGTGGTACATAGGACCAATGCCTCTACATACAATGATTGTTTTGAAACATTCTTAAAGGGGAAGAGGTTTTTACGGGACACTTTATCATTTGAGGATTGGTTACCACAATCACTGAGATGGTGATGAAGTATGATTGTTTTGGGCCAAATTATGGTGGAAAAACATTTCTACGTACCACTACAATTCGGTATTTGGAAGGTACACCCAAACACCCCTTTTGAATACCTTCCATTTAATACATCAGAAAAAGCCATTTTGCGTTTGCAAATGGCCTGATTCTTCAGACCAGCATTCTTGCAACTGCAATGATAGTTCGTACATCTTGCACATAGGCAGAGCTTTTAAGGAGAAATTAAATAGTTCCTACGTTGCACAAAAATGAAGTGCTTCAAACAAACAAATACTTGGCATGCACAGAGAAGAGGTGGAATGTATGTAAGACTGAAGACACAGGTGAAATGAGAAATAGATTGACTGCTTCGCTGCCAAGTTTTATACGCCATTTCTTCAGTGCAATACAAGAAAGCACCAAACAGTATAACAAAGTTGTCAATTGGTTTCATAGTCCATTCCCTTTGTTTAGTGCTGTGAAAGGAAGAGCCGAATTCCAAAATTGATCAATGATGTTTCAGAAATTTCCCAAAGAGAATAACAAGCAGACTGTTAAAAACTGCATTCACTCACAGGTTTTGAGAAGGAAACCCTGAAATGCTATTAAAGTGCAATATCCAAGGGAACACTGACTCTGTCAAAGATGATCCAAATAGAATTGATGAAAAGTCCCAATTACAAACAACAGAATCAAAATAGGGTGAGAGGACACCTGGATTTGAACCAGGGACCTCTAGATCTGCAGTCAAATGCTCTACCACTGAGCTATATCCCCAGCTTTTCAGTAAAATCAGAATGACAAAATATCAGTACATCATGAAAGAGTGTGAGGATCATACTAAGTTGTGCCAGAAAGTACAACCTTGAAACTGTGGAACAGGGAAAGTAGTCCTTAAGATTATTTATTAAAGAAAAACTGAATCATTTAAAAAACAGATTTATTTGTTTCATTGTTATTTTATTTGAATAGGCAGTTGTACATAGGACCAATGCCTCTACATACAATGATTGTTTTGAAACATTCTTAAAGGGGAAGAGGTTTTTACGGGACACCTTATCATTTGAGGATTGGTTACCACAATCACTGAGATGGTGATGAAGTATGATTGTTTTGGGCCAAATTATGGTGGAAAAACATTTCTACGTACCACTACAATTCGGTATTTGGAAGCTACACCCAAACACCCCTTTCGACTACCTTCTATTTAATACATCAGAAAAAGCCATTTTGCGTTTGCAAATGGTCTGATTCTTCAGACCAGCCTTCTTGCAACTACAAGGATAGTTCGTACATCTTGCACGTAGGCAGAGCTTTTAAGGAGAAATTAAATAGTTCCTACGTTGCACAAAAATTAAGTGCTTCAAACAAACACATACTTTGCATGCACAGAGAAGAGGTGGAATATATGTAAGACTGAAGACAAGGTGAAATGAGAAATAGATTGACTGCTTCGCTGCCAAGTTTTATACGCCATTTCTTCAGTGCAATACAAGAAAGCACCAAACAGTATAACAAAGTTGTCAATTGGTTTCATAGTCCATTCCCTCGGTTTAGTGCTGTGAAAGGAAGAGCCGAATTCTAAAATTGATCAATGATGTTTCAGAAATTTCCCAAAGGGAATAACAAGCAGAGTGTTAAAAACTGCATTTACTCAAAGGCTTTGAGCAGGAAACACTGAAATGCTATTAAAGTGCAATATCCAAGGGAACACTGACTCTGTCAAAGATGATCCAAATGGAATTGATGAAAAGTCCAAATTACAAACAACAGAATCAAAATAGGGTGAGAGGACACCCGGATTTGAACCAGGGACCTCTTGATCTGCAGTCAAATACTCTACCACTGAGCTATATCCCCAGCTTTTCAGTAAATTCAGAATGACAAAATATCGGTACATCATGAAAGAGTGTGAGGATCATAATAAGTTGTGCCAGAAAGTACAACCTTGAAACTGTGGAACAGGAGAAGTAGTCCTTAATATTATTTATTAAAGGAAAACTGGATCATTTAAAAAACAGATTTATTTGTTTCATTGTTATTTTATTTGAATAGGCAGTGGTACATAGGACCAATGCCTCTACATACAATGATTGTTTTGAAACATTCTTAAAGGGGAAGAGGTTTTTACGGGACACCTTATCATTTGAGGATTGGTTACCACAATCACGGAGATGATGATGAAGTATGATTGTTTTGGGCCAAATTATGGTGGAAAAACATTTCTACGTACCACTACAATTCAGTATTTGGAAGGTACACCCAAACACCCCTTTCGAATACCTTCCATATAATACATCAGAAAAAGCCATTTTGCGTTTGCAAATGGCCTGATTCTTCAGACCAGCCTTCTTGGAACTGCAATGATAGTTCATACATCTTGCACGTAGGCAGAGCTTTTAAGGAGAAATTAAATAGTTCCTACGTTGCACAAAAATGAAGTGCTTCAAACAAACACATACTTTGCATGCACAGAGAAGAGGTGGAATATATGTAAGACTGAAGACACAGGTGAAATGAGAAATAGATTTACTGCTTCGCTGCCAAGTTTTATACGCCGTTTCTTCAGTGCAATACAAGAAAGCACCAAACAGTATAACAAAGTTGTCAATTAGTTTCATAGTCCATTCCCTTTGTTTAGTGCTGTGAAAGGAAGAGCCGAATTCCAAAATTGATCAATATGTTTCAGAAATTTCCCAAAGGGAATAACAAGCCGACTGTTAAAAACTGCATTCACTCACAGGTTTCGAGCAGGAAACACTGAAATGCTATTAAAGTGCAATATCCAAGGGAACACTGACTCTGTCAAAGATGATCCAAATAGAATTGATGAAAAGTCCCAATTACAAACAACAGAATCAAAATAGGGTGAGAGGACACCCGGATTTGAACCAAGGACCTCTTGATCTGCAGTCAAATGCTCTACCACTGAGCTATATCCCCAGCTTTTCAGTAAAATCAGAATGACAAAATATCAGTACATCATGAAAGAGTGTGAGGATCATACTAAGTTGTGCCAGAAAGTACAACCTTGAAACTGTGGAACAGGAGAAGTAGTCCTTAATATTATTTATTAAAGGAAAACTGGATCATTTAAAAAACAGATTTATTTGTTTCATGTTATTTTATTTGAATAGGCAGTGGTACATAGGACCAATGCCTCTACATACAATGATTGTTTTGAAACATTCTTAAAGGGGAAGAGGTTTTTACGGGACACCTTATCATTTGAGGATTGGTTACCACAATCACTGAGATGGTGATGAAGTATGATTGTTTTGGGCCAAATTATGGTGGAAAAACATTTCTACGTACCACTACAATTCGGTATTTGGCAGGTACACCCAAACACCCCTTTCAAATACCTTCTATTTAATACATCAGAAAAAGCCATTTTGCATTTGCAAATGGCCTGATTCTTCAAACCAGCCTTCTTGCAACTACAATGATAGTTCGTACATCTTGCACGTAGGCAGAGCTTTTAAGGAGAAATTAAATAGTTCCTACGTTGCACAAAAATGAAGTGCTTCAAAAAGACACATACTTTGCATGCACAGAGAAGAGGTGGAATATATGTAAGACTGAAGACACAGGTGAAATGAGAAATAGTTGACTGCTTCGCTGCCAAGTTTTATACGCCATTTCTTCAGTGCAATACAAGAAAGCACCAAACAGTATAACAAAGTTGTCAATTGGTTTCATAGTCCATTCCCTTTGTTTAGTGCTGTGAAAGGAAGAGCCGAATTCCAAAATTGATCAATGATGTTTCAGAAATTTCCCAAAGGGAATACCAAGCCGAGTGTTAAAAGCTGCATTTACTCACAGGTTTTGAGCAGGAAACACTGAAATGCTATTAAAGTGCAATATTCAAGGGAACACTGACGCTGTTAAAGATGATCCAAATGGAATTGATGAAAAGTCCCAATTACAAACAACAGAATCAAAATAGGGTGAGGGGACCCCCGGATTTGAACCAGGCACCTCTTGATCTGCAGTAAAATGCTCTACCACTGAGCTATATCCCCAGCTTTTCAGTAAAATCAGAATGACAAAATATCAGTACATCATGAAAGAGTGTGAGGATCATACTAAGTTGTGCCAGAAAGTACAACCTTGAAACTGTGGAACAGGAGAAGTAGTCCTTAATATTATTTATTAAAGGAAAACTGGATCATTTAAAAAACAGATTTATTTGTTTCATTGTTATTTTATTTGAATAGGCAGTGGTACATAGGACCAATGCCTCTACATACAATGATTGTTTTGAAACATTCTTAAAGGGGAAGAGGTTTTTACGGGACACCTTATCATTTGAGGATTGGTTACCACAATCACGGAGATGATGATGAAGTATGATTGTTTTGGGCCAAATTATGGTGGAAAAACATTTCTACGTACCACTACAATTCAGTATTTGGAAGGTACACCCAAACACCCCTTTCGAATACCTTCCATTTAATACATCAGAAAAAGCCATTTTGCATTTGCAAATGGCCTGATTCTTCAGACCAGCCTTCTTGCAACTGCAATGATAGTTCGTACATCTTGCACGTAGGCAGAGCTTTTAAGGAGAAATTAAATAGGTTCTACGTTGCACAAAAATGAAGTGCTTCAAACAAACACATACTTTGCATGCACAGAGAAGAGGTGGAATATATGTAAGACTGAAGACACAGGTGAAATGAGAAATAGATTGACTGCTTCGCTGCCAAGTTTTATACGCCATTTCTTCAGTGCAATACAAGAAAGCACCAAACAGTATAACAAAGTTGTCAATTGGTTTCATAGTCCATTCTCTTTCTTTAGTGCTGTGAAAGGAAGAGCCGAATTCCAAAATTGATCAATGATGTTTCAGAAATTTCCCAAAGGGAATACCAAGCCGAGTGTTAAAAACTGCATTTACTCACAGGTTTTGAGAAGCAAACACTGTAATGCCATTAAAGTGCAATATCCAAGGGAACACTGACTCTGTCAAAGATGATCCAAATGGCATTGATGGAAAGTCCCAATTACAAACAACAGAATCAAAATAGGGTGAGGGGACAGCAGGATTTGAACCAGGGACCTCTTGATTTGCAGTCAAATGCTCTAACACTGAGCTATATCCCCAGCCTTACAGTACAATCAGAATGACAAAATATCAGTAGATCATGAAAGAGTGAGAGGATCATACTAAGTTGTTCCGGAAAGTACAACCTTGAAACTGTGGAACAGGAGAAGTAGTCCCTAATATTATTTATTAAAGGAAAACTGGATCATTTAAAAAACAAATATTTGTTTCATTGGTTTTTTATTTGAATAGGCAGTGGTACATAGGACCAATGCCTCTACATACAATGATTGTTTTGAAACATTCTTAAAGGGGAAGAGGTTTTTACGGGACACTTTATCATTTGAGGATTGGTTACCACAATCACTGAGATGGTGATGAAGTATGATTGTTTTGGGCCAAATTATGGTGGAAAAACATTTCTACGTACCACTACAATTCGGTATTTGGAAGGTACACCCAAACACCCCTTTTGAATACCTTCCATTTAATACATCAGAAAAAGCCATTTTGCGTTTGCAAATGGCCTGATTCTTCAGACCAGCCTTCTTGCAACTGCAATGATAGTTCGTACATCTTGCACATAGGCAGAGCTTTTAAGGAGAAATTAAATAGTTCCTACGTTGCACAAAAATGAAGTGCTTCAAACAAACAAATACTTGGCATGCACAGAGAAGAGGTGGAATGTATGTAAGACTGAAGACACAGGTGAAATGAGAAATAGATTGAATGCTTCGCTGCCAAGTTTTATACGCCATTTCTTCAGTGCAATACAAGAAAGCACCAAACAGTATAACAAAGTTGTCAATTGGTTTCATAGTCCATTCCCTTTGTTTAGTGCTGTGAAAGGAAGAGCCGAATTCCAAAATTGATCAATGATGTTTCAGAAATTTCCCAAAGGGAATAACAAGCAGACTGTTAAAAACTGCATTCACTCACAGGTTTTGAGAAGGAAACACTGAAATGCTATTAAAGTGCAATATCCAAGGGAACACTGACTCTGTCAAAGATGATCCAAATAGAATTGATGAAAAGTCCCAATTACAAACAACAGAATCAAAATAGGAAGAGAGGACACCTGGATTTGAACCAGGGACCTCTAGATCTGCAGTCAAATGCTCTACCACTGAGCTATATCCCCAGCTTTTCAGTAAAATCAGAATGACAAAATATCAGTACATCATGAAAGAGTGTGAGGATCATACTAAGTTGTGCCAGAAAGTACAACCTTGAAACTGTGGAACAGGGAAAGTAGTCCTTAATATTATTTATTAAAGGAAAACTGGATCATTTAAAAAACAGATGTATTTGTTTTATTGTTATTTTATTTGAATAGGCAGTTGTACATAGGACCAATGCCTCTACATACAATGATTGTTTTGAAACATTCTTAAAGGGGAAGAGGTTTTTACGGGACACCTTATCATTTGAGGATTGGTTACCACAATCACTGAGATGGTGATGAAGTATGATTGTTTTGGGCCAAATTATGGTGGAAAAACATTTCTACGTACCACTACAATTCGGTATTTGGAAGCTACACCCAAACACCCCTTTAGACTACCTTCTATTTAATACATCAGAAAAAGCCATTTTGCGTTTGCAAATGGCCTGATTCTTCAGACCAGCCTTCTTGCAACTACAAGGATAGTTCGTACATCTTGCACGTAGGCAGAGCTTTTAAGGAGAAATTAAATAGTTCCTACGTTGCACAAAAATGAAGTGCTTCAAACAAACACATACTTTGCATGCACAGAGAAGAGGTGGAATATATGTAAGACTGAAGACACAGGTGAAATGAGAAATAGATTGACTGCTTCGCTGCCATGTTTTATACGCCATTTTTTCAGTGCAATACAAGAAAGCACCAAACAGTATAACAAAGTTGTCAATTGGTTTCATAGTCCATTCCCTCGGTTTAGTGCTGTGAAAGGAAGAGCCGAATTCTAAAATTGATCAATGATGTTTCAGAAATTTCCCAAAGGGAATAACAAGCCGAGTGTTAAAAACTGCATTTACTCACAGGCTTTGAGCAGGAAACACTGAAATGCTATTAAAGTGCAATATCCAAGGGAACACTGACTCTGTCAAAGATGATCCAAATGGAATTGATGAAAAGTCCAAATTACAAACAACAGAATCAAAATAGGGTGAGAGGACACCCGGATTTGAACCAGGGACCTCTTGATCTGCAGTCAAATACTCTACCACTGAGTTATATCCCCAGCTTTTCAGTAAATTCAGAATGACAAAATATCGGTACATCATGAAAGAGTGTGAGGATCATAATAAGTTCTGCCAGAAAGTACAACCTTGAAACTGTGGAACAGGAGAAGTAGTCCTTAATATTATTTATTAAAGGAAAACTGGATCATTTAAAAAACAGATTTATTTGTTTCATTGTTATTTTATTTGAATAGGCAGTGGTACATAGGACCAATGCCTCTACATACAATGATTGTTTTGAAACATTCTTAAAGGGGAAGAGGTTTTTACGGGACACCTTATCATTTGAGGATTGGTTACCACAATCACGGAGATGATGATGAAGTATGATTGCTTTGGGCCAAATTATGGTGGAAAAACATTTCTACGTACCACTACAATTCAGTATTTGGAAGGTACACCCAAACACCCCTTTCGAATACCTTCCATATAATACATCAGAAAAAGCCATTTTGCGTTTGCAAATGGCCTGATTCTTCAGACCAGCCTTCTTGCAACTGCAATGATAGTTCGTAAATCTTGCACGTAGGCAGAGCTTTTCAGGAGAAATTAAATAGTTCCTACGTTGCACAAAAATGAAGTACTTCAAACGAACACATACTTTGCATGCACAGAGAAGAGGTGGAATATATGTAAGACTGAAGACACAGGTGAAATGAGAAATAGATTGACTGCTTCGCTGCCAAGTTTTATACGCCATTTCTTCAGTGCAATACAAGAAAGCACCAAACAGTATAACAAAGTTGTCAATTGGTTTCATAGTCCATTCCCTTTGTTTAGTGCTGTGAAAGTAATAGCCGAATTCCAAAATTGATCAATGATGTTTCAGAAATTTCCCAAATGGAATAACAAGCCGAGTTTTAAAAACTGCATTTACTCACAGGTTTTGAGCAGGAAACACTGAAATGCTATTAAAGTGCAATATCCAAGGGAACACTGACTCTGTCAAAGATGATCCAAATGGAATTCATGAAAAGTCCCAATTACAAACAACAGAATCAAAATAGGGTGAGGGGACACCCAGATTTGAACCAGGGACCTCTTGATCTGCAGTCAAATGCTCTACCACTGAGCTATATCCCCAGCTTTTCAGTAAAATCAGAATGACAAAATATCAGTACATCATGAAAGAGTGTGAGGATCATACTAAGTTGTGCCAGAAAGTACAACCTTGAAACTGTGGAACAGGAGAAGTAGTCCTTAATATTATTTATTAAAGGAAAACTGGATCATTTAAAAAACAGATTTATTTGTTTCATTGTTATTTTATTTGAATAGGCAGTGGTACATAGGACCAATGCCTCTACATACAATGATTGTTTTGAAACATTCTTAAAGGGGAAGAGGTTTTTACGGGACACCTTATCATTTGAGGATTGGTTACCAAAATCACTGAGATGGTGATGAAGTATGATTGTTTTGGGCCAAATTATGGTGAAAAACATTTCTACGTACCACTACAATTCGGTATTTGGAAGGTACACCCAAACACACCTTTCGAATAACTTCCATTTAATACATCAGAAAAAGCCATTTTGCGTTTGCAAATGGCCTGATTCGTCAGACCAGCCTTCTTGCAACTGCAATGATAGTTCGTACATCTTGCACGTAGGCAGAGCTTTAAAGGAGAAATTAAATAGTTCCTACGTTGCACAAAAATGAAGTGCTTCAAACAAACACATACTTTGCATGCACAGAGAAGAGGTGGAATATATGTAAGACTGAAGACACAGGTGAAATGAGAAATAGATTGACTGCTTCGCTGCCAAATTTTATACGCCATTTCTTCAGTGCAATACAAGAAAGCACCAAACAGTATAACAAAGTAGTCAATTGGTTTCATAGTACATTCCCTTTCTTTAGTGCTGTGAAAGGAAGAGCCGAATTCTAAAATTGATCAATGATGTTTCAGAAATTTCCCAAAGGGAATACCAAGCCGAGTGTTAAAAACTGCATTTACTCACAGGCTTTGAGCAGGAAACACTGAAATGCTATTAAAGTGCAATATCCAAGGGAACACTGACTCTGTCAAAGATGATCCAAATGTAATTGATGAAAAGTCCAAATTACAAACAACAGAATCAAAATAGGGTGAGGGGACACCCGGATTTGAACCAGGGACCTCTTGACCTGCAGTCAAATACCCTACCACTGAGCTATATCCCCAGCTTTTCAGTAAATTCAGAATGACAAAATATCGGTACATCATAAAAGAGTGTGAGGATCATACTAAGTTGTGCCAGAAAGTACAACCTTGAAACTGTGGAACAGGAGAAGTAGTCCTTAATATTATTTATTAAAGGAAAACTGGATCATTTAAAAAACAGATTTATTTGTTTCATTGTTAGTTTATTTGAATAGGCAGTGGTACATAGGACCAATGCCTCTACATACAATGATTGTTTTGAAACATTCTTAAAGGGGAAGACGTTTTTACGGGACACCTTATCATTTGAGGATTGGTTACCACAATCACTGAGATGGTGATGAAGTATGATTGTTTTGGGCCAAATTATGGTGGAAAAACATTTCTACGTACCACTACAATTCGGTATTTGGAAGGTACACCCAAACACCCCTTTCGAATACCTTCCATTTAATACATCAGAAAAAGCCATTTTGCGTTTGCAAATGGCCTGATTCTTCAGACCAGCCTTCTTGCAACTACAATGATAGTTCGTACATCTTGCACGTAGGCAGAGCTTTTAAGGAGAAATTAAATAGTTCCTACGTTGCACAAAAATGAAGTGCTTCAAACAAACACATACTTTGCATGCACAGAGAAGACTTGGAATATATGTAAGACTGAAGACACAGGTGAAATGAGAAATAGATTGACTGCTTCGCTGCCAAGTTTTATACGCCATTTCTTCAGTGCAATACAAGAAAGCACCAAACAGTATAACAAAGTTGTCAATTGGTTTCATAGTCCATTCCCTTTGTTTAGTGCTGTGAAAGGAAGAGCCGAATTCCAAAATTGATCAATGATGTATCAGAAATTTCCCAAAGGGAATAACAAGCCGAGTGTTAAAAACTGCATTTACTCACAGGTTTTGAGCAGGAAACACTGAAATGCTATTAAAGTGCAATATCCAAGGGAACACTGACTCTGTCAAAGATGATCCAAATGGAATTGTTGAAAAGTCCAAATTACAAACAACAGAATCAAAATAGGGTGAGGAGACACCCGGATTTGAACCAGGGACCTCTTGATCTGCAGTCAAATGCTCTACCACTGAGCTATATCCCCAGCTTTTCAGTAAAGTCAGAATGACAAAATATCAGTACATCATGAAAGAGTGTGAGGATCATACTAAGCTGTGCCAGAAAGTACAACCTTGAAACTGTGGAACAGGAGAAGTAGTCCTTAATATTATTTATTAAAGGAAAACTGGATCATTTAAAAAACAGATTTATTTGTTTCATTGTTATTTTATTTGAATAGGCAGTGGTACATAGGACCAATGCCTCTACATACAATGATTGTTTTGAAACATTCTTAAAGGGGAAGAAGGTTTTACGGGACACCTTATCATTTGAGGATTGGTTACCACAATCACAGAGATGGTGATGAAGTATGATTGTTTTGGGCCAAATTATGGTGGAAAAACATTTCTACGTACCACTACAATTCGGTATTTGGAAGGTACACCCAAAACACCCCTTTCGACTACCTTCCATTTAATACATCAGAAAAAGCCATTTTGGGTTTGCAAATGGCCTGATTCTTCAGACCAGCCGTCTTGCAACTGCAATGATAGTTCGTACATCTTGCACGTAGGCAGAGCTTTTAAGGAGAAATTAAATAGTTCCTACGTTGCACAAAAATGAAGTGCTTCAAACAAACACATACTTTGCATGCACAGAGAAGAGGTGGAATATATGTAAGACTGAAGACACAGGTGAAATGAGAAATAGTTGACTGCTTCGCTGCCAAGTTTTATACACATTTCTTCAGTGCAATACAAGAAAGCACCAAACAGTATAACAAAGTTGTCAATTGGTTTCATAGTCCATTCCCTTTGTTTAGTGCAGTGAAAGGAAGAGCCGAATTCCAAAATTGATCAATGATGTTTCAGAAATTTCCCAAGGGGAATAACAAGCCGAGTGTTAAAAACTGCATTTACTCACATGTTTTGAGCAGGAAACACTGAAATGCTATTAAAGTGCAATATCTAAGGGAACACTGACTCTGTTAAAGATGATCCAAATGGAATTGATGAAAAGTCCCAATTACAAACAACAGAATCAAAATAGGGTGACGGGACACCCGGATTTGAACCAGGGATCTCTTGATCTGAAGTCAAATGCTCTACCACTGAGCTATATCCCCAGCTTTTCAGTAAAATCAGAATGACAAAATATCAGTACATCATGAAAGAGTGTGAGGATCATACTAAGTTGTGCCTGAAAGTACAACCTTGAAACTGTGGAACAGGAGAAGTAGTCCTTAATATTATTTATTAAAGGAAAACTGGATCATTTAAAAAACAGATTTATTTGTTTCATTGTTATTATATTTGAATAGGCAGTGGTACATAGGACCAATGCCTCTACATACAATGATTGTTTTGAAACATTCTTAAAGGGGAAGAGGTTTTTACGGGACACCTTATCATTTGAGGATTGGTCACCACAATCACGGAGATGATGATGAAGTATGATTGTTTTGGGCCAAATTATGGTGGAAAAACATTTCTACGTACCACTACAATTCGGTATTTGGAAGGTACACCCAAACACCCCTTTTGAATACCTTCCATTTAATACATCAGAAAAAGCCATTTTGCGTTTGCAAATGGCCTGATTCTTCATACCACCCTTCTTGCAACTGCAATGATAGTTCGTACATCTTGCACGTAGGCAGAGCTTTTAAGGAGAAATTAAATAGTTCCTACGTTGCACAAAAATGAAGTGCTTCAAACAAACACATACTTTGCATGCACAGAGAAGAGGTGGAATATATGTAAGACTGAAGACACAGGTGAAATGAGAAATAGATTGACTGCTTCGCTGCCAAGTTTTATACGCCATTTCTTCAGTGCAATACAAGAAGCACCAAACAGTATAACAAAGTTGTCAATTGGTTTCATAGTCCATTCCCTTTGTTTAGTGCTGTGAAAGGAAGAGCCGAACTCCAAAATTGATCAATGATGTTTCAGAAATTTCCCAAAGGGAATACCAAGTCGAGTGTTAAAAACTGCAATTACTCACAGGTTTTGAGAAGCAAACACTGTAATGCCATTAAAGTGCAATATCCAAGGGAACACTGACTCTGTCAAAGATGATCCAAATGGAATTGATGGAAAGTCCCAATTACAAACAACAGAATCAAAATAGGGTGAGAGAACACACAGATTTGAACCAGGGACCTCTTGATCTGCAGTCAAATGCTCTACCACTGAGCTATATCCCCAGCTTTTCAGTAAAATCAGAATGACAAAATATCAGTACTAAGCATGGGTGGATCTAGCGGATCTCGCGTACGCGAATTTGCGAATTTACGGATTCGCAATACGCAAAATCCACGAACTCTCGCGGATTAGCGGATTTTTACATTTTTTGTGTTGGCGAGCGTTCGCGAGGATTTGTGGACCATTTCGCACTTGTGAACTTACTTTTCGGCTCGCAACGGCCGCGACTATGTTGTTTCTACGTCTGGTTTATCATCACAGGTTCACAGCACCCTCTGTTTCACCACTGCCACCCTCTGGTACACCCATGCCACCCTCTGGTACATCCTCACTGCCACCCATTATGTTTGTTTATCACTGTAGATTATGGGGGTGAAAAAAAGCAAGCACAACTTTCCCTGCTTCAACTGCCATGAATTAATTTGGGGTTATTTAATGTGTCAGTGATTTAGAAACTTCCAGTCTGGCTGGCACCTGCTTCCTTCCTTATCTGTAATTTGCTTTCTGTTGCAGTGAAAGCAAGCACACCTGCCCTTCTTCAACTGCCATGAATTAATTTGGGGGTGATTAATGTGTCAGTAATTTTGAAACTTCCAGTCTGGCTGGCACCTGCTTCCTTCCTTATCTGTAATTTGCTTTCTGTTGCATTGCAATTTTTTTTCACATGACCTTTATGGTCTACTTGTAGCTATTCTATGAGCCTGCTGTTTGGGTCATAGCAGGGTCATAGAATAGTTGCAAATAGGCAACTGAACTCTGGAGGGGCCCCTCAGGAAGCACTAGAGTGAATGGTTACTAATGTTAAGTTTGAACTTTTGCACCTGGTGATTGCTTTCAGTTTAGCAAAAATCGTTTTTCTGCAATTTCGCGCAATTTGCGGGGCGCGAATCCGTGCGAGATTGTTTTCGGAAGCCGCGAATGCGTGCGAATACACTATTTTTTTTTGCGTCGTGTATGTTCACGTGATTTTTTGCGTGTTCGCAAGGCGCTTGTACTGATACATTTGCGAACTTACCCACGCGGTCGTACACGGGCGCGGCCATCTTGTTTGCGTGACGTAATTCCGTTTCCGGCCGCTATGTGTAATCTCACAAAGTGTGCTGCTCGCTAGTACAATTTCGCGCGTGATCGCGAGGAAAATCTCGCGCGAACTTACCCACGCGGTCGTGAATGGGCGCGGCCATCTTGTTTCTCATTCATTGCTATAGTTCTGGGCATGCTTTCTGTATCCTCTCTGAATCTCTGCCATCCTTTGCTTGTTTGAAGTTTATTTGATCTATTTTACTTATTATCTATCCCTCTATTTTTCTAGCTCTATATTTTTGTGTTTTCTGCTACTTTTAGTTAATTTTAAACTACTTTTTTAAACTCTTTTCTTTTCTTCTTCCCTATTCTATTTCTTCTTTATCATTTAACTTCATTTGTGCCCAGACCATGGTAAAGGTAGCCGGGAAGCACCCTGAAAAGGGGAAGGGTCCCGCACCCCGTGCCAGGCTCCCATGCGGGCGTTTGAGGGGGGAGCAAGTGGTGCCACGGGATCGCAACCGGCTATGGCATCCGGGAGCGCCAAAAGCGGTGGGAGAAGATGTGCCGGGCCATGTTTAAGCTCTCTGGGGTCCGGCGCACCTATAACCAGGCCACCCACCGCTGGACGGATGTCATGGACCGGGAACGGGACTTGCTGGACGCGCTCGGCGTAGAGGTCCCCGGGCTTGGTGAGTAGTAGTAGCTATTTCTAGCTATTTCATCACTACTCTGTTTTATCCGGCTCTGTTATTTGCAAATCTTTGTTCTTTACCAAGAGCTAGAATGCTGCCGATTACATTGTAGGTAAATTATATTTCAAAATCTTCTATGCATTTCAGGTGCACTGCTCTCCTTCTCAGTAGCCTTGCTTGCTACCATGCTTATTTGTTTTGTATTTTGTGTTCCTTTCATTGGCCTGAGAAATTATGTATGAGTGTAGTGTAAAGATAAGAACTGCGTAATGCTAGACACTAAGGGTCATATTTTCAATTACCGGCGCATCCCGCAGTAATTGTGCGCCATGCCACCACCACCCATTGGCCCAAAACGTCACAGAAGCCTTACGCATCTGTGCCGTAAAGGCGGCGTATTGCTGGAGTTGCGTGCCAACGATGGCGCAGCTCCAGCAATGCTCTGGGGTGCCCTATCTCCCCAATGCTGCATCAAGCCGTGCGTCGGCTTCAAGCAGGCGCAGGGTTTGAGTCACGCATCATTGTCCTAAAAGTGACTGATTGACATCTTGTAGATTTCCCTCAGCCACTTTTAGGATTCGTTCCTGCCCAGGAACACCCTCCCTTGCGCCGGAACGCCCCCTGATGGCGCAGGGCTTTACAACGTGATGCATCTCCCATATGCGTTTTTTTAAAATATATACGCCACACCATGGCGACTCTTTTGTTCTGCCGCTGCGTCACAAAAGTCACGCAACAATGGAGGAAAATGAGCCGCAAGGGACTTCTAAATCAGCCCCAACAGACTGAAGTCCAGTCCTTCCTTTAGACACATGGCTATAAGAAGAAATAGTGGTGGTGGTCGGTGGATTGATAGTTTGAGTATTCACTGATCTGCAAGCACAATGGACTTTGTCTGTCACTTCGCGTGCTGCGGACGGCTGCCTGCCAGGCCTAGGCAAACTTTTTTAGTAGTCTGTTTATTGAGTTACATAGGAACTTTGAAAGTCAACGGTCCACTAATCAGGCAATACGAATAACGTAGTATACCACATGAGATAGGTCAATATATCCCGTGGAATAGTTGTCTATCTATTTGCTATTTCTCCAAAATATTTTGTTATTGTTCTTTTGAAATGTTTGATTTGGTTGACAAATCTCATCCATGTTTTCTGGTCTTTCTTTCTTTCATGTTATACATCAGCTCCCCTCAAGGGCAAGAGGACACAGGAGGAGGAGGAGGAGGGTGCTGTTCAGGAGGATGCAGGCCAGGATCGGGCAGGCGAGGGCTCCTTTGCTGGCCCCAGTACGTTTTAATTTTAACAAAGAGTACCTATTTTTTTCCTAGCGTTCCTCATTCGATTTTTTTCGAAATCGTCTTTGATCTTCTTGTAGACTGGATCTGAATTCTTACCCTGCCTCGACTATGACTCCCTGTGGTATTACTAGATTATTCTTATTAGACTGTGTGTGTAGCTAACTTAGATTGCACATTTGGCAATTCCATTGGACTCCCATTCTAGTCAGCAATAGCTCTATGCACTGAGTGCAGTCCTCTGGGATTGTCCATAATGTCTTTTCAAGTCTTCTAAATGTTTATGCTTTGACAATTGCCAACAATAAAAAGGTGAATTGACCACCAAGAAAGAATAAGATACTACTTTACTTTTGGTTTGGATAGGAGGACAATCCATTCTACTACTGTTGCAGGGACAAATCTGCACAAACCGAACTATGAACACTAAATAGTGCATTGTTTATCAATTATAATAGGCGCAGGTAGACTTTCTTTCCACATACCTCAGTGATATCAGACTTTGAAGAACCCCCAATCTCCTTGGCACTGGGCCAGGGACAGACTAATTTGCATACAGCCAGGTTCTGAAACTGGGATGGTGCAATGAGCTAAAAAACGGTGTTGGATCTAGCCCTGATCTCTTGACTGGGTGAGATTACTCTGCTTAATTCAGAGACTCTGTCCATCACCACCCCTTGTTGTAAATAATTTTGTCCACCCTAAGCGTGGAAGGGTATACTCAGATGTGAGTCCCTTGCTCATTGCACCATCAGGATTCAAGCAAGCCGGGCCGAAGACGGCTGGAATGCCAGAAACCGGTCTCCGGAAGCTTGTTTCCTTCCCAGTGTAAGAATTTGCTTTTGTAGTCTGGTCTGCCCTGTTCCCATGATGCACTGGGCCAGGGACAGACTAATTTGCATACAGCCAGGTTCTGAAACTGGGATGGTGCAATGAGCTAAAAAACGGTGTTGGATCTAGCCCTGATCTTGTGACTGGGTGAGATTACTCTGCTTAATTCAGAGACTCTGTCCATCACCACCCCTTGTTGTGAATAATTTTGTCCACCCTAAGCGTGGAAGGGTATACTCAGATGTGAGTCCCTTGCTCAGTGCACCATCAGGATTCAAGCAAGCCGGGCCGAAGACGGCTGGAATTCCAGAAACCGGTCCCCGGAAGCTTGTTTCCTTCCCAGTGTAAGAATTGGCTTTTGTAGTCTGGTCTGCCCTGTTCCCATGATGCACTGGGCCAGGGACAGACTAATTTGCATACAGCCAGGTTCTGAAACTGGGATGGTGCAATGAGCTAAAAAACGGTGTTGGATCTAGCCCTGATCTCTTGACTGGGTGAGATTACTCTGCTTAATTCAGAGACTCTGTCCATCACCACCCCTTGTTGTAAATAAAAATAAAAAGCAATCATTCATCAGTTGTGCCAAAAAGCGCAGCAAGACAACAGCCTTCCCTGGAAAAAGGGACATTTTTACTGTAGAGTATACAATTACAAATTATTACATTGTATTTCTTTTTTTTTTATTTCTTTATTCCTCCTAGACCAAATAATATATAGTAGTGAGTGGTGTATTTCTAACATTCTTAAATGTACTTTGTAGGTGTAACATCTGGTGGCGGAGCCAGCGCGGAGGTGGTGATGTTGGCCGAGGATGCAGTGGAAGTGCCGGTGGACGTTCCTGTGAGGATTTGCACGGTAGTGGCGGGAAGAGGTAAGCTATATATTCCTTACTTATTGAGATTGAAGACTGCATAGTGTGCTTTCTGCACGGGTGTATTACAAATCAACCAGGTAGTAGCCTCCTCGAAATGTACTTCGACTTAGCTGTGAAGCTTTTGGTGAGAAGGATCCCAATAAGATCTTAGATGAATTTGATGGATGGGATGAACGAAAAGCAAAAGAAGGGTGTAAGTAAGTGTGGAAGGACGCGAAATTTTATGATGGCTGGCAAAGAAGAATGATATGTGTTTGCTTGGCCCCCGAGGTGGCTGGGAAGGAAAGAATATGGTATGGTGCATGGCTGGGTCAATGATGAAGCAAGGATGGGTGGAAGTACAACAGCCTGGGTGGGTGAAACAGAAACTGTATGTGTGCATATACTTTGAATGGATGGATGCCTGGAGCATGGTATTATCTGACTCTTAGATAGCACATGTGTATCTAGAGAGAGTAGATGGTCGCTGGATGAACTAAGTGTTACCTTGAAGAGCATGTAACACCGCACCTGCACGTCCGTTCCAGTGTAGGGAAGGCAAGGAAAAGAAATTGTAAATTTGTCCAATACTACCATGAATAGTAGCAGTAGTTTGTATTGCAACTGCAAGCACAGCATATATCCGGTTATTACGGTGGACACTCCGTACCTCTCTTAATAACTTTAGTTTAGTAGTAGTATGTCATTCATGTGTGGGTGTATCACTGTTCACTCAATAATAAGCAAAGCACCTAAAGTCATCCCATATGTAATCAAATACATCCCATGTGAAGTGATAGATAATCTAATTATTTAGCTTCTTCATTTTCCTTTTCTAGTACTCCTTTGCACTGTAGGGTGAAAGGTAAATTAATTAAGCAGTAGCCCTTGTAACAGAGTACTCTCAGTGCCACCCGTAATAGAAAAGTAATAGCTTCACCACCTGCATGTACTGGACCGGTACAGTAACGCAAGTCTGTCTCACTCATCATGGTGTGCGTCTGTTTTTCTCGGGTGCAAGTTCACTGCGCTGGCATTCTGCCGGCTTGCATAAGATAACGTACCAATTTTCCTAAACAAGAGAGAAGAAGAAGAATAAGACTGGTGTACTGTCATAGTCGACTGTAATGGAAGTCCATAGTGGTCGTAGAATTTGTTCATTAAACTACCACTAATGTTAGAGCAAGGATGCAGAAGTGGGAGGTTAGATAGATACTGCCCTCAATAGTTATGTACTGTGCTTTCAATTTGCTACTTGTACTGTGACACAACTTTCGGCTCAATCACTTTGTGTTATTAATGTTAACCACTTGGATGCTAAGCATCTTGCGCCGCTTCAATGTAATTTCCATTGATATCAATGGAAACTCCATGATGAGTTACCCTTGTCATTAGCACTGAAGGGGTTAAGGAGCATTGGTTACAGACTATGTCTTTCTTTCTTCATATAGTTGCTCCTTCCAAATCGACATCACGGAGGGAGCAGGCTCGAATGGCCCGGCAACGGAGGCTGGATGCCACTGTCGCCGAATATCGGCGGCTGGTGGCCCTGGAGGAGGAGGAGGACACGCAGTCGACCGGTGCAACCACAACATCCTCGACTGGGACAGCTGCATCCTCCTCCGTGACCCCACGGGCCGCCAGCCAGCGCAGTGCTCCAGCGGTACGGAGCCGGGCTAACAAAGCCAACTGCCACCGCCAAGTAGCAAAAAGACCAGCTGCCCCCCACAGGAGCTGCAAGGCACGCCAGCGCCGCCTAGGAGTCAGAATGTCCTACCTGGAGCAGGAGGTCCTTAGGTACAAGAACTTGGTGGAGGGCCTCCGCTTCAACCTTGCCACCCTCCGCAAGGAGTATGATGCCCTGGCCGCAAAATTCACCAGCACCCTCCAGTAGTGGAGTGTCCCTTGCCCTTTTTTTTAGAGACTTTTGGGGGGTGGGATTTGGGAGTTGGGTTCTTTTTGGGACTTTTCAAAGACAATCGTTGGGGTTAGGGAGGGTCTTGAGGGAGATTATTTTGTTAGGGCTACATAAATATACTTTTTTAAACTTTATCTGACCATACCTGTTTTTTACTGCTTTTCAGTCTGGTGGGTGGGGGTGTAACAGTAAGTTTGTTTTCCTGAAGAGTCCTAGGACTTTAGTAGTACTACCGTCAATCTCTCGTCTAGTCCTAATACTCCATTATACCACCTCCCACCAAACGCTTATCTTACCTGTAATTTGTGTTAGAAATTAGGGCTAGGCCCAGGGCTGGCTCCACGTGAAATGGGGATTAAGGTTGGCAATCCAGGGCGGATTAAATTTCCTCATTGCGGTGGTACTAGTGGTGTGACACAGTGGCAGTTGCATGCCTATGGAAAAAAAGAAAACGAAACCTGGTTTGTCCTTACTGTAGCATTACAACGGTTACGGTACGATCGAGAATATAGCAGGTGACAGTACACTAGAACAGTGCCACAATGTAGCCTAACAAATGGTAAAGTATTGCAAGTATAACTAGTACTTGCGTTGAATTTTTTTGACATTGGCTCCTACTACTACAAGAAATAGTACTGAAGCTGAGTAAGTCTAGAATATATCCTCGTATTCCTTCACCAGCCTGTTGGTATGACCTTATCCTCCCCAGCAAGTGTGTGGAATTATTGATGTCATTTAGTCAGACATCAAGCAAAACCACACAGCCCGGGGGAAGAGGGTTAGGGTTTGTAAAATGGATGGGAATGGGGGTTTCTTTTTGGGTAGGTTTTGTTGAGAGAAGAAAAAAAAAGCACAGCATGGACAAACAATAATTGAAGATAACGAAATCTTTGGGTACAAACTAAAGCTAACCACATGCAGTCACACTCATAGAAGAAAACAATGGATACTGTATCTGTATTCTGTATGTTGTTGGAGTTGTCCTGTTGACTTTGATAAGTAAGTTGCAATCAATCAATCAATCAATCAGGTCATTTATAGAGCGCACTACTCACCCGTAGGGTCTCAAGGCGCTGGGAGGAGGGGGGGGGGTGCTGCTACTGCTCGAACAGCCAGGTCTTGAGCTTCTTCCTGAAGGAGAGGTGGTCTTGGGTCAGGCGCAGATCGGTCGGAAGTGAGTTCCAGGTCTTGGCGGCCAGGTAGGAGAAGGATCTTCCTCCTGTTGTCGCTCTTCGGATGCGGGGGACGGCGGCGAGGGCGTGGTTGGTCGATCTGAGGAGGCGCTTGGGAGTGTAGAAGTTGATCCGGTTGTTGAGGTAGCTCGGGCCTTGGTCGTGTAGGGCTTTGTGCGCGTGCGTGAGGAGCCGGAAGGTGATTCTCTTGTTGACCGGGAGCCAGTGCAGGTCTCTCAGGTGTCCGGAGATGTGGCTGCGTCGGGGGATGTCGAGGATGAGTCTCGCCGAGGCGTTCTGGATCCGCTGGAGTCTCTTCTGGAGTTTGGCAGTGGTTCCGGCGTAGAGGGCGTTGCCGTAGTCCAGTCGGCTGGTGACGAGGGCTTGGGTGACCGTCTTCCTCGTCTCGGTGGGGATCCACCGGAAGATCTTACGTAGCATGCGCAGGATGTTGAAGCATGACGAGGAGACGGCGTTGACTTGTCTGGTCATGGAGAGGGAGGAGTCCAGGATGAAGCCCAGGTTGCGTGCGTGGTCTGTCGGTTTGGGTGCGGTGCCCAGGGCGGGGGGCCACCAGGAGTCGTCCCAGGCGGAGGGCGTGGAGCCCAGGATGAGGACCTCCGTCTTGTCTGAGTTCAGTTTCAGGCGGCTGGTCGTCATCCATTCGGCTACGTCTCTCATCCCTTCGTGCAGGTTGGCTCTGGCGGTGGCGGGGTCGTTGGTCAGGGAGAGGATCAGCTGGGTGTCGTCGGCGTAGGAGATGATGTTCAGGTTGTGTTGGCGTGCGATGGCCGCGAGGGGGCTCATGTAGATGTTGAAGAGGGTTGGGCTCAGCGAGGATCCTTGGGGTACGCCGCAGATGACTTTGGTGGCCTCTGACTTGTACGGTGGTAGGCGGACTCTTTGTGTTCTTCCGTCGAGGAAGGAGGTGATCCAGTCCAGTGCCTTCTCCTGGATTCCGATATTGCTGAGGCGCTGTACTAGGGTGCGGTGGCAGACAGTGTCGAAGGCCGCGGAGAGGTCCAGGAGGATGAGGGCCGCTGTTTCTCCGTTGTCCATCAGAGTTCGAAGGTCGTCGGTGGCGGCGATGAGGGCGGTCTCGGTGCTGTGGTTCGCTCGGAAGCCGGACTGTGATGGGTCGAGGGATCCATTCGTCTCGAGGAAGGCGGCCAGCTGTTTGTTGACGGTCTTCTCGATGACTTTGGCCGGGAACGGGAGGAGCGAGATGGGACGGTAGTTCTTGAGGTCGGTGGGGTCTGCTGTGGGTTTCTTGAGGAGAGCGCTGAGTTCGGCGTGCTTCCAGCTCTCAGGGAAGGTGGCGGAGTCGAAGGAGGTGTTGATGATGTCCCGCAGGTGGGGTGCGAGGACAGCGTCGGCTTTGTTGAAGACGTGGTGAGGGCAGGGGTCAGTCGGAGATCCGGAATGGATGGAGTTCATGGTGCGGATGGTGTCTTCGGTGCTGATCGGGGTCCAGGTGCGGAGGGTGGTGGTGGGTGGCGTCGTTGCGGTTGTGGCTTGCGTTGGTTGGTTGCTGAAGCTGTTGTGTATGTCCGTGATCTTGTTGTGGAAGTAGGACGCGAGGGAGTTGCAGAGGTCTTGCGACGGGGTGATGTCGTTGTTTCCGGCGCTGGGGTTGGAGAGCTCTTTCACGATGTTGAAGAGTTCCTTGCAGTTGTGTGCGTTGTTGTCCAGCCGGTCCTTGTATTCATTTTTCTTGGTGGCGCGGATCAGTTGGTGGTGTTTCCGGGTGGCGAGCTTGAGGGTGGTCATGTTGTCCGTCGTTGGTTCCCGTCTCCAGGCTTTCTCGAGGGCTCGACAGTTCTTCTTGGAGCACTTGAGTTCGTCGGTGAACCATGGTGTTTTTCTGCTGCAGGATCTGCTGGGCGGGGTCCTCAGAGGGGCGAGTTCGTCCGCGCAGTTGCTGATCCACTTCGTGAAGTTGTCGGCGGCCTGGCTGGGGTTCGCTGAGTTGGCGGGAGGGTGCTGGCTCAGGGAGGCGGTGAGCTGGTCGGCTGTGATCTTGTTCCAGCTTCTGCGAGCAACCTGTTGCTGGAGGTGGTGGATCGTCGTTCTTCTGAAGGTGAAGTGGACGCAGCTGTGGTCCGTCCAGTGGAGTCCTGTTGCGTGGCTGAAGGTGACGTCTCTGCTGGATGAGAAGACGGCGTCGAGTGTGTGTCCGGCGAGGTGGGTGGGGGTGGTCACCAGTTGCTTGAGTCCGAGGTTGTCGAGGTTGTCGAGCAGGGTGATGGTGTTGCGGTCGTTGTTGTTCTCCAGGTGGAAGTTGAGGTCCCCCAGGAGGATGTAGTCGGCGGAGGGGAGAGCGTGCGGGCTGACGAAGTCGGCGATGTCCTCGCTGAATCGTGTGCGCGGTCCCGGGGGTCGGTAGATCAGGGTGCCTCTGAGGGTGGTCTTCGGGTCGGTGTGGATCTGGAAGTGCAGGTGTTCAGCGGTGGTGAGGGTGTCATCGGTGTTGGTACTGATGCGGATGGTGTCTCTGTGGATGATGGCGATGCCTCCTCCGGTCTGGTTGTCGCGGTCTCTCCGGGTGATCTTGTAGCCCTCTGGGATGGCGATGGCGATGTCCGGGGCTGAGGAGGCGTTCATCCAGGTCTCGGTGATGAAGGCAACGTCGGGGGCGGTGGTGTCGAGCAGGTTCCAGAGTTCTACGGCGTGTCTGTGGACGGAGCGGGTGTTGAGCAGGATGCACTTGAGGTGGGTGCTGCTGGAGTTCGGCTTGGCGGGTGCAGGGAAGGTCCGTATGCAGGTGAACTTGCAGGCGAGGCAGCTGAAGGGTCCGTGGGTGTGCTTCGGGGCGGCTCGGTGACATCCTGGGGTGTGGCCGGTGTTGAGTGCGATGAGGTCGGCGGCGCTGTAGGTTCGTCGGGTCGGCTTCCGTCGGTGGGGGCCAGGGGCCCTGGCGCTGGTCGCGATCCGGTCGCGGACGGGCGCAGACGGGCTTACCTTTGGCGCGCCTTCGGCGCACAATCGGCGCGCCCGCTGCGCGTCAACGCTGCGCGTTCGCACGGTCGCCATATAAGGCGAAGTGCGCGGGTGGGCGGAGCAGCTGGGAGGCGGGAGCGGGGAGGGAACAGAAGGGAAAAGGGGCGGGGTCGGTGGTAGTGGCGGGAAGCGGGGGCGGCGAGGGAGGCGGGAAAGCGAGCGCCGACACGGGTAGAGGATAGAGAATCTGGACAAGCAGACAGGAATGCAAAACAGGCCAAAACGGGGAAAAACGCCTAAAAACAGGCACAAGTGACTGACAAAACAGCTGAACACGGAGGAAAAAGCCCAAGAGAAAAATACAGGCACAGGAGATTGACAAAATAGCTAAACACGGAGGAAAAAGCCTAAGAGAAAAATACAGGCACAAGAGATTGACAAAATAGCTAAACACGGAGGAAAAAGCCTAAGAGAAAAATACAGGCACAAGAGATTGACAAAATAGCTAAACACGGAGAAAAAAGCCTAAGAGAAAAATACAGGCACAAGAGATTGGCAAAAACAGGCTGAACACGGGGGAGGGATTTGAAAAATAAAAACAAGCACAAGCGCGTGGCAAAGGAAGGCAAACTGACGGCAGCAGGGTCAGTCGGCAGCGAGGCAGCGAGGCAGCTAGGAACAGTTAGGGGGGCACACGCAGCAGCTGGCGGCCGTGCGGCGCGGGGGTGTCCCACAAGTGGGTCACACTCACCTGTGTCGCACGGTCGCCATATAAGGCCAAGTGCGCGGGTGGGCGGAGCAGCTGGGAGGCGGGAGCGGGGAGGGAACAGAAGGGAAAAGGGGCGGGGTCGGTGGTAGTGGCGGGAAGCGGGGGCGGCGAGGGAGGCGGGAAAGCGAGCGCCGACACGGGTAGAGGATAGAGAATCTGGACAAGCAGACAGGAATGCAAAACAGGCCAAAACGGGGAAAAACGCCTAAAAACAGGCACAAGTGCATGCAGCAAACAATTCCTCTTATTAGCGGCACTCCTCCATTCCAGCTGACGCTTCGTCCATCAATGTTGGTGACCACTGACAGAAGACACCCTGTCCACTGCCTGCCTGGCGGATGTTGAATGAAACCCGGCCTGTAATTATTGAACGGAAAACAGGAAGTGCTATTACAATACCACTGATAAATAAATATAAGGTATGTACGCTGTGTGGTGCAAAAAGTCACACTTTGATTTCCCTAATAGACAGTACAATATTTTTGAAATTACGTACTCTGTCTGAGTCACCTTTTTAAGGATAAATAAGTATGGCCAAAATAATTTAGCGGATCTTTCCCCTCAAGCTAGGTGTACTGTAAACTGTGTTTTAGAACAAAATTTGACCTTCCCAGCAATGCTCCCACCAAGACCCTTACTAAAGCAAGTCGCAAAACTGTAGAAGACCCCCAATCAGATCTCAAAAAACGAGGCCTAGCAGAAAAATGGTGACAAAACGTACTTTGAAAGTAAAATTAGTCCCAAATACACCCTTACCCACCGTGGATTGTATTCAAACCACTTGCAAGCAAGCAAAAGTATCCATAGCCAGCATCGCTCCAAGAGTGCTCTAACACCCCAGAACTGAGTTGCAATAGAACACCCCGAAACACATGCAATCCTGCTGCTAGGCTAACCCAAACGAACCCTAAGTTACAAAAAGTGCCAAAAGGCTTTTCTTTATGGATTTTGTCCTAAACACTTCTATCCGGTATTAGACCTTCACAGGAATGCCCCAAGAGACCCGCCAACCCACCCGTAAAAAAGCACGCGACAACACCCCCAAACAGCCAAAAAGCAAAATCTCATACTTACAATATCTCTCGACCTTCGGTCCAAACGTGCTGTGCAGCTAGGTCATCATCATAACTCCTGTTTTCCACCACGGGTTTCCTGAAATTCAAATGCAATCAAGATTAGACTGTCGCAGCAGTGCTTCGACAGAGACCCCGCAACCCACCCACAAACACCAGGAAGCCCCCCAAAACGCGACATTGAGCAAGATGTCAGAAGAAATAGCAAAAAAAAGGCTTTTCCTTATGGATTTTGTCCTAAACACTTCTATCCGGTTTTAGACCTTCACAGGAATTCCCCAAGAGACCCGCCAACCCACCCGCAAAAAAGCACGTGACAACACCCCCAAACAGCCAAAAAGCAAAATCTCATACTTACAATATCTCTCGACCTTCGGTCCAAACGCGCTGTGCAGCTAGGTCATCATCATAACTCCTGTTTTCCACCACGGGTTTCCTGAAAAGCAAATGCAATCAAGATTAGACTGTCGCAGCAGTGCTTCGACAGAGACCCCGCAACCCACCCACAAACACCAGGAAGCCCCCCAAAACGCTACATTGAGCAAGATGTTAGAAGATATAGCAAAAAAAAGGCTTTTCCTTATGGATTTCGTCCTAAACACTTCTATCCGGTATTAGACCTTCACAGGAATGCCCCAAGAGACCCGCCAACCCACCCGCAAAAAAGCACGCGACAACACCCCCAAACAGCCAAAAAGCAAAATCTCATACTTATCTCTCGACCTTCGGTCCAAACGCGCTGTGCAGCTAGGTCATCATCATAACTCCTGTTTTCCACCACGGGTTTCCTGAAAAGCAAATGCAATCAAGATTAGACTGTCGCAGCAATGCTTCGACAGAGACCCCGCAACCCACCCACAAACACCAGGAAGCCCCCCAAAATGCTACATTGAGCAAGATGTCAGAAGAAATAGCAAAAAAAAGGCTTTTCCTTATGGATTTTGTCCTAAACACTTCTATCCGGTATTAGACCTTCACAGGAATGCCCCAAGAGACCCGCCAACCCACCCGCAAAAAAGCACGCGACAACTCCCCAAACAGCCAAAAAGCAAAATCTCATACTTACAATATCTCTCGGCCTTCGGTCCAAACGCGCTGTGCAGCTAGGTCATCATCATAACTCCTGTTTTCCACCATAAATTTCCTGAAAAGCAAATGCAATCCACATTAGACTGTCGCAGCAGTGCTCCCAGACCCCAAAACTCACCCACAAACACCCGGAACCCCGCCAAAGAGCACCTCAAAGGCAAGCAAGTCAGCAAAAACGGCAAGAAATTTCCGCCTCATATTTGGTCCAAAACACTTTTATCCGTTATTAGAGCTTCACAGCAATGGGCCCAGAGCCGTCAACTCACCCGCAAAGAAGTAGAACACCCCCACAAGTGCTGAGTCTTTCTTCATTGGGCGTAATCCAGCCCTCTGCTTTGAGGCAAATAGGAGGAGGAGGATAGAGGAGCATGTTCTTCTGAACTTGTGAACCTGAGGAATGTAGACTGCGGCACCTTCAAATCAATAAGCAAACAAGTGAAGACAGTTCTGCTGATGGGCTTGTTTTTGGGATTAGGTGATTAAAGTTTGAATTAAATTAACTGTGCAAAACAAAGAAAGACAGACACACAGGAATAAAAGTGAATAAGGACGAAAAAAAAGTTATTGATTCATTGTCTCATTTTCAGGGCTCGGTGTAAGGGAATAAGAAGAAGATTTCGTCATCATACTCGGCGAATTCAGGCAGGATGAGGTCAGCGTCACCGAACAGAGAACAAATCCCCTCATCTACGTTGCCGTCCTCCTCGTCTTCATGCGGCGTGCTTTCTCGTACTCTGTAATCTGGTGGTATGAGGTGCTGATTCATCTTGATCATTGTTAGCCGCTCCACATTTTTGGGTGAGAGGCGGCTCCATTTGGGAGTTACAATGCCACCAGCAGCACTGAAAACACGTTCAGAAGACACACTTGCGAGTGGGCAAGACAAATAGTTTATAGCCAGGTTGGACAGCTGTGGCCACAATTGTTTTTTTCCTATGCCAATACTGCAATGGCTCATCATTAAGAAAGACCTCTGTTGAGTCATTCAGATAGTCCTGCACCATTGACTCAAGGTCCTGAACGGCTCCTCCACTTTGCTTACTTTTTGCTGTGCCTGTGACCTTTTTTCGAGAACCATACCCAAGCAAACTTAGCCAATCCTCTTCAGCATCCACTGTTACTCTTGTGTTTGGTGCAGATGATCCGGTTGCCGGTGTCTTTAACGGCTGAGAGGTCACTTGTGCCACAGCCACAGGTGCAGAAGTGGATTGTTTTGACTGGGGATGGCCTGCTGATGCTGATGCTGATGTACTGCCTTCTCCTTCAATACACTGCCGTTCTTTTTCAAACCTCTTGGCTGACCAGGCTAGCCAACGTTTGTACTTTTTAACATCTTCATCAGCAAAAGGAAAGAATGCTTGGCCTGCCAGCGCCTTTTTGTAGCGTGGATCCAGAATAGTAGCACAAATGTAATGCAGTTCTGAGTTGATCTTTTTAAGACGTTCATCACCACGTAGGCGCTCTAATAATTTCTCCGACAAAAGAAAAGGGTCTCTTTTTTTTCATCTTTTTCTAACTCAGTAGACTCCTCCTTCAGTTGGTGCTCCAGCATGCACAACAATGGGATAGCTTTTCCCAAATTACAGTCCTCCTGGCTGACTGCACGCGTGAAGAACTCAAAAGGACGAAGCATGTCTGTCAGGCTTTTAACTATGTCCCATTGCGCCGCACCCATCCGCAGGTCCTTCTGAGCTGTACCCTCTTTTAAGAAATAGTGATCGAGTACCGTATACTGCTCATACAGACGCTCAAGCATGTAGAAGGTTGAGTTCCAACGTGTTGCCACCTCCTGGATGAGTGCTTTCACTGGCATTCGACGTTCAAGTAACAGGCTCCTCAGATGCTTCCGGGCATTAAAAGAATGGCTGAAATGGTTGCACATTTTGCGGCAGGTGGCAATTACCTCGAACGCTGGACTGTCTTTATCACTCAAGAATTTTTGAACTACCAGGTTGATACAGTGCGCCAAACACGGCACTCTGAAATAGGCACCCAGCGCCATGGCCTTAACTACATTGGCGCCATTATCCGTGGAAACATAACCAATCTGGCGTTTATTTGGGGACAGCCAGTGAAAGACCTTTTTGTTAAACTCGTCCAAAATGTTTTGTGCTGTGTGACTTTTCTCCAAGCCAAACATGGCTAGTGTTGCATGTTTCCGAGCAGCTTTAAAAACTTGGTCCGGGTCAACACCTGCGTTTAGCTTTGCTTTAACACCTGAAAAAGAGACCCAGTGTGCAGTGATGCACATGTAATCAGCGCCTGCGCCACTGGTCCACATGTCTGTTGTCAGATGTATTGTGTGAACAGCACTCTTCTGCAAAGCTGCCCCAATCGCCTCCAGCACATCTTCATGTAGTGCTGGAACCGCAACTCTGGCAAAATAGAACCGGCTAGGAACCTTCCATTTAGGGCAGAGCGTTGCCACTAATTCTAGAAAACCTACCGCTTCTACAAAAGAAAAAGGGAGAAGGTCCACAGCTAGCATTTTAGCCAGCTTAGTGTTATACAGACGCGTCAATGGGTGGTTGCGTTCATATGGCGCGTATGAAGAAAACATGGTTCTAATGTTGCCCTGGACCATGCATTTACGGGATGATAATGACTTCGTGGACCCAATTATGCTCGCTGGTGAACTTTTGCGCGTTGGTGTCTCACTCGCTCCAACACTCTTAGTGTGCCTCACACGGGGTGTGCTGCTGACAGGGGTACTGGGTGTAAGTGAAGTGTTTGACACGTCTTCTTCCTCCTCGTCATCATCAGATGCAACATCAACGTTTTCTTGACTTCCAATTCGGGCTTCCTTGATCGCATCTAGGTGCGCAAACCATTGGACAGTGTGCTGTCTCTCAAGATGACCTCTCTGGCCTCCGGTACCATAGTTGGTACCTGACTTACCACAACTAACTGCAAGCTTACAAAGGGTACAAATGGCGAACTTTTCCCTTTTAGTGCAAACAGTAAAGAAGTCCCAAACTGGGGACTTGAAGTGTCTGTGGGGCCTGGAGGAGGCGGCGATACTGGTGGTGGTGGTCATGCTGCTAATGCCAGATGAAGTGGAGGATCTGGATTGCCCAACTTTTGTACGTTGTGCACTTTCACCGCCACTAATTAAGGTCGAGGTGGATGGAGGTCCCTTCTTGTGAGAAAGAAATATGGAAGCGGTACGAGTTGGTGTACTTAACTCCAAGGATTGTGGTGTTTCCACTGCCTCCTCGTCGACAACATCATCATCATCACGCTCAGCAGCTTTTTGGGCTAGGGTCAAAATGTCTGTTTGCTGCATGCCCACTGGGGCTGCAGTGACCTTTATGATGACTGGGTCGTCGTTGTCGGAGTCTTCATCAGCAGCAGTATCCGCCACTTCTTGTTGAGCCTCATCATCACACTCCATAAGTCTGAGACTTTGGATGAGCATCCTTTTACGCTTAACTACCTTTATCAGATCATGTGCCTCACTCTCAGACGGCAGTGGTGCTGGTTCCCAATTTTGATCCGTATCATCAGAAGGAGGTGTGCTTGAAGAAGATGTAGACACCACCCTTGATCTCTTCCTTGCTAGGGGTGTGGAAGACAATGAATGATCATCAGGAGGAGTGTCTTCCTCAAATGATACCTCGCCTTGATTGTCGATTTCCTGATGTGCCCCTACTTCGGGAGGAACAACTATTGTGGGCACTTGTGACCCTCCATGCACCTCTGCTTGCGCATCTCCTTGCGCTGCCTCTCCTTCCACATGTACTTGGGCTTGTACTTGCGCATGTGGTTTTTGTTGCGGCTGTGGTTGTTCAACACTCGTCAGATGAGTTACAACAACCTGTGTTGATTGAGGGACATTGCTGCTACTTTCTTGCGATGAGCCAACATCACTGGTCGATGGTGATTGAACAACTAGACTAAGTGCCTCTGCAGCACTGAAGGGCTTGGACTTAAGTTGGCGTGGTGGTGGTGGTGGCACTGAGCCCAATGGAGTGGGGGTGCTGCTCCCAGCTTGGTCCCCAGCAGATCCAGCTGCTGCTGCAGGCATACTTTTTTTTTTACTCCCAAAAAAAGGGGCGGCCGACACACCAGTCTCCTTGGTAAGTTGCTTCTTCTGCTCCTTACTGGCAACTTTCTTGCTAGAGGAGCTACGGGTAACTTTTTTTGGGGCCATCTTCTTCAGAACAGCAGGCAGCAGTTGCAGAGTTGTCTGTGTCCAGACGTGACGTCGCGTGACGTTATGCTGCACACACACACCGCTGCAGGACTTCTTCCTGGCACTGGTGGTTCTCTAGAGTCTTGTGCACCTAAAAGCAATGGAAGACAGAGGAACATCAGTTCAGTTATACACCCCAAAAAATGGAAAAACACAGAAAAATAAGCACAATCCCATGCCATCCATGATGTTTACATTCAAGACACCACACAGAAAGACTAGGCCCATGCAACACTGAGTCACTACCCCTGGGGATAATGGATGAAAAGTAGGCTAAATAAGTGCAGGCCTCAGACACTGCCTCTCTTCAAAATGGCCCCTTGCACCCCAAGCACATGTTGCCTGTACCAGCCAGCACTCAAGATGGCCACCACCACCACCCACATGGCCAGTCCACATCAACAGTACACCCCAAAAAGACAGAAAAACACCCAAAAATCACCACAATCCAATGCCATCCAGGATGTTTACATTAAAGAGAGTGAGACCCCACAGGCACACTCAGTCCATGCACCACTACCCCTGGGCAAAAGGCCACACCAGCAGCCCCAAAAAAAGACAAAAAACAGCACAATCCCAGCTCATCCATGGCCTCAATGGTGTTTAAATTCAAGAGGACACCCCACAGAAAGACTAGGCCCATGCAACACTCACCCCCCCTGGGCAAAGGGCCCCACCAGCAGCCCCAAAAAAACGACAAAAAACAATAAAATCAGCACAATCCCAGCCCATCCATGGCCTCAATGGTGTTTAAATTCAAGAAGACACCCCACAGAAAGACTAGGCCCATGCAACACTCACTACCCCTGGGCATAATGGATGAAAAGTAGGCAAAATAAGTGCAGGCCTCAGACACTGCCTCTCTTCAAAATGGCCCCTTACACCCCAAGCCAATCCACATCAACAGTACACCCCAAAAAAACAGAAAAACACCCACAAATCACCACAATCCAACGCCATCCAGGATGTTTACATTCAAGAGAGTGAGACCACACTACAGGCACACTCAGTCCATGCACCACTACCCCTGGGCAAAAGGCCACACCAGCAGCCCCCAAAAAACGACAAAAACAACAAAAAACAGCACAATCCCAGCCCATCCATGGCCTCAATGGTGTTTACATTCAAGAGGACACCCCACAGAAAGACTAGGCCCATGCAACACTCACCGCCCCTGGGCAAAGGGCCCCACCAGCAGCCCCAAACAAAAGACAAAAAAAATAAAATCAGCACAATCCCAGCCCATCCATGGCCTCAATGGTGTTTAAATTCAAGAAGACACCCCTCAGAAAGACTAGGCCCATGCAACACTCACTACCCCTGGGCATAATGGATGAAAAGTAGGCAAAATAAGTGCAGGCCTCAGACACTGCCTCTCTTCAAAATGGCCCCTTGCACCCCAAGCACATGTTGCCTGTACCAGCAAGCACTCAGGATGGCCACCACCACCACCCACATGGCCAGCCCACATCAACAGTACACCCCCAAAAAACAGAAAAACAGCCAAAAATCACCACAATCCAATGCCATCCATGATGTTTACATTAAAGTGAGTGAGACCACACCACAGGCACACTCAGTCCATGCACCACCATCCCTGGGCAAAACGCCACACCAGCAGCCCCAAAAAAACGACAAAAAACAATAAAATAAGCACAATCCCAGCACATCCATGGCCTCAATGATGTTTAAATTCAAGAAGACACCCCACAGAAAGACTAGGCCCATGCAACACTCACCACCCCTGGGCAAAGGGCCCCACCAGCAGCCCCAAAAAAACGTCAAAAACAACAAAAATCAGCACAATCCCAGCCCATCCATGGCCTCAATGGTGTTTAAATTCAACAAAACAGTTGTATCATGCACCCATAACCAACCCTGGTCCTACTGGATGCTCTGGCTACCCACAATATAATTTATTTAATGTTCTGATAAAGTTCCAAAATTGTAGTTGCAGCAACTGTAATGCCCCAAACAAACTTACTTGTGAAAGTTGATTTCTAATCCAAAAGTGATCCAAAGAAAGTCAAAAAGGCCTCAAATCCAAATATCCAGCAGCACCCACAAAAAGTAATACTTCCAGCTCCAGATCCAAATGAAAGTGACAAGGAGATAGACAAAGCACTGGGAGGAGCCTGCTGGACAGGAACAGGAAGTTGGAGACTGTGGGGCACTTCCTTCCCTCCCCCACCGCCAAAAATGCACTCCTTGCAAAAAAAAGGCCATGCAAATGTCAACCTGAGGAGTGATTCTGATAAAAATCATCATTTTCTTAAGGTTTATCCTGTTTGCTGGTGGATTTCTTGTGCAGAATTGCAAAATCTCTATTTCGCGAGTGCGAGATTGTTCCTTTCCGCCGCAACTACGTGTTCGCAATTGCGAACTCTCGCGAGGTGTGCTGTGCAAGGTGGCAAGCCGCGATTACGTATTCGCGGGCGCCAAACTCCCGTGGGATCACGCAGCAAGATCCAAAATGGCGCAGCACTCGCAAAATATGATCGAGAAAAACAACTCGGCAAACGCTTAATGACGGAAAGTGAACGCCGTGCACCACGCCGCGCGCCGCAACCAAGCAAAAAATCCGCCGCGAGCGGATTCACGGATTTTCGAAAAATTCGCGAGAGTTCGCGGATTGCGAATTTGCCGAAAATCCGAAAAATCCGCGAGCGGAGCGGATTTCACGCCCATGCTTAATCAGTACATCATGAAAGAGTGTGAGGATCATACTAAGTTGTGCCAGAAAGTACAACCTTGAAACTGTGGGACAGGAGAAGTAGTCCTTAATATTATTTATTAAAGGAAAACTGGATCATTTAAAAAACAGATTTATTTGTTTCATTGTTATTTTATTTGAATAGGCAGTGGTACATAGGACCAATGCCTCTACATACAATGATTGTTTTGAAACATTCTTAAAGGGGAAGAGGTTTTTACGGGACACCTTATCATTTGAGGATTGGTTACCACAATCACTGAGATGGTGATGAAGTATGATTGTTTTGGGCCAAATTATGGTGGAAAAACATTTCTACGTACCACTACAATTCAGTATTTGGAAGGTACACCCAAACACCCCTTTCGACTACCTTCTATTTAATACATCAGAAAAAGCCATTTTGCGTTTGCAAATGGCCTGATTCTTCAGACCAGCCTTCTTGCAACTACAATGATAGTTCGTACATCTTGCACGTAGGCAGAGCTTTTAAGGAGAAATTAAATAGTTCCTACGTTGCACAAAAATGAAGTGCTTCAAACAAACACATACTTTGCATGCACAGAGAAGAGGTGGAATATATGTAAGACTGAAGACACAGGTGAAATGAGAAATAGTTGACTGCTTCACTGCCAAGTTTTATACGCCATTTCTTCAGTGCAATACAAGAAAGCACCAAACAGTATAACAAAGTTGTCAATTGGTTTCATAGTCCATTCCCTTTGTTTAGTGCTGTGAAAGGAAGAGCCGAATTCCAAAATTGATCAATGATGTTTCAGAAATTTCCCAAGGAGAATAACAAGCAGAGTGTTAAAAACTGCATTTACTCACAGGTTTTGAGCAGGAAACACTGAAATGCTATTAAAGTGCAATATCCAAGGGAACACTGACTCTGTTAAAGATGATCCAAATGGAATTGATGAAAAGTCCCAATTACAAACAACAGAATCGCAATAGGGTGAGGGGACACCCGGATTTGAACCAGGGACCTCTTGATCTGCAGTCAAATGCTCTACCACTGAGCTATATCCCCAGCTTTTCAGTAAAATCAGAATGACAAAATATCAGTACATCATGAAAGAGTGTGAGGATCATACTAAGTTGTGCCAGAAAGTACAACCTTGAAACTGTGGAACAGGAGAAGTAGTCCTTAATATTATTTATTAAAGGAAAACTGGATCAATTAAAAAAACAGATTTATTTGTTTCATTGTTATTTTATTTGAATAGGCAGTGGTACATTGGACCAATGCCTCTACATACAATGATTGTTTTGAAACATTCTTAAAGGGGAAGAGGTTTTTACGGGACACCTTATCATTTGAGGATTGGTTACCACAATCACGGAGATGGTGATGAAGTATGATTGTTTTGGGCCAAATTATGGTGGAAAAACATTTCCACATACCACTACAATTCGGTATTTGGAAGGTACACCCAAACACCCCTTTCGAATACCTTCCATTTAATACATCAGAAAAAGCCATTTTGCGTTTGCAAATGGCCTGATTCTTCAGACCACCCTTCTTGCAACTGCAATAATAGTTCGTACATCTTGCACGTAGGCAGAGCTTTTAAGGAGAAATTAAATAGTTCCTACGTTGCACAAAAATGAAGTGCTTCAAACAAACACATACTTTGCATGCACAGAGAAGAGGTGGAATATATGTAAGACTGAAGACACAGGTGAAATGAGAAATAGATTACTGCTTCGCTGCCAAGTTTTATACGCCATTTCTTCAGTGCAATACAAGAAAACACCAAACAGCATAACAAAGTTGTCAATTGGTTTCATAGTCCATTCCCTTTCTTTAGTGCTTTGAAAGGAAGAGCCGAATTCCAAAATTAATCAATGATGTTTCAGAAATTTCCCAAAGGGAATAACAAGCCGAGTGTTAAAAACTGCATTTACTCACAGGTTTTGAGCAGGAAACACTGAAATGCTATTAAAGTGCAATATCCAAGGGAACACTGACTCTGTCAAAGATGATCCAAATGGAATTGATGAAAAGTCCCAATTACAAACAACAGAATCAAAATAGGGTGAGGGGACACCCAGATTTGAACCAGGGACCTCTTGATCTGCAATCAAATGCTCTACCACTGAGCTATATCCACAGTTTTTCAGTAAAATCAGAATGACAATATATCAGTACATCATGAAAGAGTGTGAGGATCATACTAAGTTGTGCCAGAAAGTACAACCTTGAAACTGTGGAACAGGAGAAGTAGTCCTTAATATTATTTATTAAAGGAAAACTGGATTATTTAAAAAACAGATTTATTTGTTTCATTGTTATTTTATTTGAATAGGCAGTGGTACATAGGACCAATGCCTCTACATACAATGATTGTTTTGAAACATTCTTAAAGGGGAAGAGGTTTTTACGGGACACCTTATCATTTGAGGATTGGTTACCACAATCACTGAGATGGTGATGAAGTATGATTGTTTTGGGCCAAATTATGGTGGAAAAACATTTCTACGTACCACTACAATTCGGTATTTGGAAGGCACACCCAAACACCCCTTTCGATTACCTTCCATTTAATACATCAGAAAAAGCCATTTTGCGTTTGCAAATGGCCTGATTCTTCAGACCAGCCTTCTTGCAACTGCAATGATGTCGTGTTTTGGCAGCTCCTGAGTTAGCGTTTAGCACAGCTACACGGTCTTTTCTGTTAACTTGACCAAAACGAACGGGGGCCATTTTGAGTCCCTCTGACTTCCGTTTCCTATGAACACGCTGCCTCGTGGTCAGTGTGCCCTTTCGTCCTTTCTCGATACCCATGGTCACTATTCTGCTCGGCAACAGGCTATTTTTAGTACTGGTCAAGCGCACATGCGCACTATGCATCAACTGGTCACTCTTTAGGAATGTTCACACTAACTGACCAGTGCCGTTGAACTCCTCCCACGTGCTGGCTGTGTTCCAAAAATGACCTTATATGTACCTAAAATGTGTAACTTGTAACCGCCTATCTTTTTATTGCTATTAAACTGTATAAAAGAGGTCGCGCACCAATGTTCGGTGTGCTACTTCTTACATTGCCGAAGGGTGCTGTAGGAATGTATCACCACCCCATGGGGTCTTAATAAACTTGTCTTTTACCTTTTCCAGTGTCCGTGCCAACTTCTATACTAAGGCGTTCGAGAGTTTAGCAGAGTATGTAGGCCTGATTTGAACCCAACACCACAATTGGCGACCACGAAGGGACTCATCGGCGACTCGGATGCCCGAAGGAGAGGTCGTGACGAAGGTCAGGAAACTCGCCATGGACGCGTACGCTGCCACTGAGTGACCCGAGTCTTGGCACCCACGGTGTGTTTTCCCTTCCTTCCGATCTGACCTTCCAGGTGGCGCCGGTCCTCGACTGAGATTCTGATCTTGGATTGTCGTGATGTGCCGTTTTGGCTGATTTGACCACAGAACTTGGCAGTTGGACTTTGGACGTTTGAAAATATTTGGTAAGCTTTTGAGCGGTGAGGTAGTCTACTGACACTTACTGTGGCTTTTTGAAACTTTGAATTTGAATTTGAATTTGTTAGCTAACGTTTTGAATCTTTGAATTTGAATTTGAATATGTGAAGTGCACCTCACATAGGCAGGCATGTAGGGATATTTCTCTGATTTATTTGATTTGAACGGTACACCGCGTTAGGTGGCATTTTTGTAGTATCGCGTTTTCGTGGTACTTTTTGAAACATGCCTGTTTTTAGCACACTCCGTAGGATGTGCTGTTCTGAAAATGGTACCAATTATCGATTAAGTGCAAAACAGCCGGCTCCCCCAGAGGGGACTCCAAATCGTGAAATGTATGTCAAATTCGGTATTCCACCTATAATGTATAGTACATTATGGCATAAGTATACTAAGACTGATCGTGAATTACAGTGGCCACTATATGGGTCGTTTGACCTTCGAAAGGTACAGTATGTAGAGCAGTGTTTGTTTCAGCGAAGGTCTAGACAAGATATGTTTGATTGTGTGCGTATGTGGGAGAAAGAGGTGCGTGAACGAGCGAAGCGTGAGGAAGCCTTGGCGGAGAAAGTACAGCGGAAGGCTGCACATGACAAAGCTTTACAGCTACAGGAGAAGGAATTACAGGAAAAGAAAGAGAGGGAGAGACGAGAACGCAATTTACAGGTTAATGGTCAATTCCCTATCAGGCGTCCTCTCTATCCAGTCCTTACTAATGAAACGGATGATTTTTCATTACTAGATCGTTGTCCGCCCCCGTACGTCGCACCCACGGCTCTGAGCGAGGAATCAGACGAGGATAGTGATCGAACACAGCGTACCAGGTTACATGCGGAACGAGCTGCGGAATTACGTTCATTTGCACGAAAATTAAATATTAATACTGTTACTGTTTCTGACGTTACTGAACAAATGGAACAGTGGCCTGATAAGGAACGACTGTATTTTTTAGATCATTTTGGAGATGAAGTTGTTGAGCGGTATAGAAAATATTCTCTCGAGTTAGAACCAAAGGAGATATCCAAGGATCGTGAGAATTTTCGTAAAGGTCTTTTTGTTCTTTCAGATGCGGACGACTTCTTCAAGCGTTTGATTGAACTGCGTAATGAGGCGACACGACTACGGGAGTTGGAAAAGTCGAAGAATTCGTCTACGTCCGGAGCGACGGGGATATCCAAAGAATGCCCTATCTTTGAAACAGATAAGATCGCTGCGATTAATGTTAGACCTATGCGAGAAGCTGCGCCTTTATATGTCCCTCATAAAGGGGAGGGCACAGATGATGATAAAAGATCCAAAGACGCGAAAGGGTATTTTGTATATAATTGGGTTTATACGCCTTGGAATAGAGCAGATGTCATGGCGCTTAAGAATGCTTTACCTGATCCCCGTAAAAACCCTGCGGCTTTTTATGAAAATGTTGAAAGTGCAATTTCTTCATGTATCATGACGTTAGTTGATATTGATCTATTTTTCGGGTTGATATTGCCCCCTGATATGTGGAGAGCGATTCGTAGGTTTGATGACCTCACGACTCTCGGGGCCACTTGGAAAGATCTTGTTCAGGCTGATTTAGATAGAGAACCAGCATGTAAGCCGTGTCAATTAATATTAGACCTTCCAGGGGCCATACTAACAAAACTAAAGACTCTTGCTCCCGCTAAAAAGATTGATTGGACTATATTAGCCTCTTGTAAGCAGAAAGCGGATGAATCAGTTTCCGATTTTTTCTCTCGCTTCGAGGAAGCGTTCCATGATTACAGTGGTCAATTATTGACAGAAGATACTGGCAGGCATTTATTCGTTGATAAGTATGTGGCTAATCTCCTACCGGAGATTGCGAAACGATTGAAAACGAGTGAAAGTTCATGGACCACAGCAACCCCTGCTTCTTTACTAACTATGGCTCAATATTATGAAAGACAGGAATTAGAGGCGAAAGAAAGTAGTGAAAAGAAGGCAAAGGATTTGAAGACGAAGGTAATGTTAGCCCAGGTTCAGACTACGAGAGGAAATAACAGAGGAGGGCGAGGATCATACAGTAGTGCTCCTCCCCCTCGTTCTGACATTTCTGTGAATCAATGTGCATACTGCAAACAGTTTGGGCATTGGATTGCAGACTGTCCGGTGTTTCGAGAGCAGCGTAATTTGAGGGGACGAGGAAGTGGAAGGTCTAGGAATTATTATGGAGGGTCAAGAGGAGGTTATGGTACGAATGATCGTGGAGGATATGGAGCAAGGGGTCGTGGTCAGTCTGAGTATAATACGTTTGATAACCGCAATCAATATCAGATAAATGAGGGTGGTCCTGCTGAACCACGGGATGAGCATTATGCATAGGATTGCGTAGGATGGGGTGTGGAATCGGTTGAGGTACCAGTTGATCAAAGGGGTCCATACATAGAAGCACATGTTCTGGGTTCCACTGATCAATTTCTGGTCGATACAGGAGCTACTCGTAGCGCTTTGTCCAAATACTTGGTTCCAAGGGCTCCCCTGTCTGGCGAGGTAATTACAGCAATAGGGTTCGATGGAACACCTACTTCTAGCCCACTGTCTCAACCAGTTGCATTCCATGTTGATAAATTTGCTGCCCCTTGTCCTTTTTTGTTGTCTCCAAATACACCAGATAATATTATTGGACTCGATATGTTAAAACACTTTCGAGCTACTATTCGCTGTGCCCCAGAAGGAGTGCGAGTTGTGTTGAATGAGAATTACCCAGACTTTGAGCGAGTATGTTTTCTCCATGAATCTGAAGTATTGGCCTCCTTACCAAACACGTTGTGGGCCACTTCTGACACGGATGTGGGGCAGATGTTAATCCCTCCAGTACGTATTACTGTAAAGGAGGGAGTCTCTACCACGTGTCCCACAATATAAGATTTCCAGAGAAGGAGAACTTGCTTTGATGCACATTGTGAACGATTTGATTTTGGCAGGAGTAGTTGAGGAAGTCCCCTACAATGTTTGCAATAGCCCAATTTTACCGATTCTTAAAAGAGATACAGATGCTAAGGTTTACCGTTTCATTATTGATTTGAGGGAAATAAACAAGATAGTAGTGCCTCAGTACCCGGTGGTGTCTGACATCACCACGTTGCTTACGTTGGTTCCATCGACGGCAACTACTTTTACAGTCATCGATTTGAAGAATGCCTTCTTTTCGATCCCTGTACATCCTGACAGTCGATATCTATTCGGCTTTACATTAAATAATAAATCGTACAGATTCTGTCGAATTCCTCAAGGCTATACTGAAAGTCCTAGCATTTATAGTCAGGCATTAAAAAGACAGCTTGATTCCTTTGACTTACAAGAGGGAGTGGTTCTCATTCAATATGTAGACGATATCTTACTTGCTGCAGACACGCCAGAACAATGTGAGAAGAGTACCTTTTCTTTGCTTTCCTTCCTGGCCAAACATAATCATAACGTTTCGAAGAAAAAGCTACAATATTGTAGACCAAAGGTGACCTACCTCGGTCATCTTTTGTCTAAGGAGGGCCGTGCATTGACACCAGATCGAATTCAAGCAATCCTAGATACTCCAGTCCCTCGCACTCAGAAGGATGTTCGCGCCTTTATAGGTTTGACGTCTTTTTGTAGGCAATGGATATTGGGTTTTTCACATATCGTTAAACCATTGTTGGCATTGTTGTCTAAAGATACACCGATTCCCATTGAATGGACGGATGAATGTCAGAATGCTTTTGAGCAATTGAGACAAGCTCTTTGTTCTGCACCAGTGTTGGGTACACCTGATTACACGAAGATTTTTACATTATATGTACACGAGAAGGATGGGTGCGCATTGTCAATGTTAGTGCAGACACACGGAGACAAACAGAGGCCTTGTGCATACTTCTCGGCGGTACTCGACCCTGTGGCTCGAGGATTGCCTGGATGTTTTCGAGCAGTTGCAGCAACAGCAGTTGCGATACGACAAAGTGAGGGAATAGTTTTGTCACACAAATTGTTGGTGTTAGTTCCCCATGCGGTAGATGCGTTATTGAATCAAACGAAAACACAGCATCTAACCAGTGCCCGTCTGACAGGATATGAGCTAACATTGTTGGCGCCGCACATCACACTAAAGCGATGTGCGACACTAAATCCTGCTACTTTACTGCCGGATCCTGTTGCTGAGACCCAGAAGGAAGAACAACATGATTGTGTTTTTCTGACTGAGGAACAGACAAAGGGTCGTATCGATTTACAGGATACGCCATTTCCAGATGTAGATGGGGAACTGTGGGTTGATGGATCGTGTGTGAGGTTACCAGATGGTACGACTTCCGCAGCTTATGCGATCACGACACTTAAGACCGTGGTAGAAGCAGCACGAATTCCCCAGAAATCGGCTCAAGCAGCTGAATTGATAGCCTTAACGAAAGCATGTGAGTTAAGTGCTGAGCTATGTGTGAACATTTACACGGATAGTCGTTACGCTTTTGGAGTAGTGCATGATTTTGGCCTACTTTGGAAGGAACGAGGATTCCTGACTTCACACGGAGTACACATCATGCATGGAGAGTTGGTACGCGATCTCCTGAATGCACTGTTATGCCCAAAGAAAGTTGCAATAGTCAAGTGTAGTGCACACAAAAAGGTGACGGACAAAATAGGGCAAGGCAATGCTTTCGCAGACCGCATTGCGAGAGAGACCGCTATGCTGCAAAATAATTTCCCCATGTATGTGGTGAAGTCACAAGCTGAGCGGTGGCATGATGCTAGAGAAGAAATACTAGATATACAGAAGTCAGCATCTGAGGCAGAACGTATGAATTGGGCCACTGAAGGAGTATTGGATGATGAGGGTTGCTGGCGTAGTAAAGATATGGAGAGATGGAAACTACCCATGGCCTATTTACAAACAATGGTGCAAATGACACACGGGCTGGCACACATTGGAGCTCTCGCAATTACTAAATTGCTTACACGAGTTTGGGAAAATGCTGACATTGCTAGCACGGCTAAGAGAGTAGTGCAGACCTGTCTGATATGTTTGCAGCACAATCCTGGACAAGGGACTCATACTCCTAAAGGAGGGTTTGTTCCACCTACTGCACCATTCGAAGTACTACAAATGGATTACATCCAGCTGGAACGCTGTAATAATCTCAAGTATGTCCTAGTAGTGGTGTGTGCCTTCAGCAAATGGATTGAGGCTTACCCTACGAAAGACAATACAGCGTTGACAACAGCTAAGGTGTTACTTAAGGAGTACTTCCCGCGCTACGGTGTTTGTAAACTTATGTGGAGTGATAATGGCCCTCATTTCATCGGGAAAGTAGTGGAATACGTCCTGAAAGGATTGGGAATCAAGCAACGATTCCATGCTGTCTTTCATCCGCAATCAGCAGGTTTAGTAGAACGATACAATGCAACTCTGAAGCTGAAGCTAGCAAAGATAGTGGCATCTACATCTCTGAAATGGCCGGATGCTTTGCCTCTGGCATTGCTGTCCATTCGGTCAGTGCCACATTCTCGATCTGGCCTCACACCCTACGAAGTGGTGTTTGGAAGGCCTATGAATATTTGGGGAGTTCCAAAACCTCGTTTGATACATGATATGCCTTGTATAATGATGAACGATTATCTGGCACGATTAACAAATGATTTGCTTTCTATTCATCAACAGGTTCGAGAGGCGCTCCCTGATAACTTCACTGGTGAGGCTCACGATCTCCGCCCTGGGGACCACGTGATGGTCAAAGTCTTTGAGCGATCCAGCAGTTTGGAACCGAGATGGCATGGCCCTGAGCAAGTGCTGCTGGCTACGCGAACTGCTGTGATAGTCACCAACAAGAAGCGGTGGATACATTCAACGCACTGCCGACGTGTCTCTCCGGATCTGGTGAGCCCTGTGGTGCTATCCGACTACAGAAAGATTTTGGATACAGAAAAGAGCCCAGCTGTCACGCCTGATGAATTGGAGGGAGCCTTCCCGGACCACGTTGTTTCTGATAAAGTGAAGTACAATCTACGCCCCAGGAAATAAGATTCCTTTTGTGTTTTTGAAACTGGTTGGTAACCGCTCTGAGGTTTGTGAAACGGACGCCGGGAATATCAAGTGGGGGGGATCAGTTCTGCCCAGTGTAGCGACACCCGTCTTGAATCCCGGAGAACAAATCAACGGCAGCCTCGGTTCAGAACCATCGTTTTTATTTTTTCCCGCTTAGTGTTGTTTTTGAAGAGTATTGTTTTGTGAACTATGGCATCTCCTTCGACACGAAGAGGGAGAATTCTTGGTGTTGTTTTGTTTATCTTGACCGTAGTGGTGATCGCAGTATTAGCTTGGACTATAGAACTGTTGTTTCCTGTACGAGAACATTTACTGCCCACCACTCCAAGTCCGTCTGAACATTTTCATTTCACTCTGCCTTTTCATGAAGAAAGACATAGGCAGACTTATTTGAATAACAGCTTTATTAAGATTCTGCATCATACTCATAACATGACCAACACGTCCAATTGTTGGGTATGTGGAATGTTGCCCGGACATCAGAAGAAGGGAGGAACACCACTCATTCCTCTCCTGTTTTCTCATAATGGTTCTTGTCATGCTTGGTACACTCTTCTTTTTACTCTGCGATGGCCAACGAAAGGTGGACTATTTTTTCGGTTGAATAAAATATGTTATAACGACAAAGACGGCTATCCACACGCTGAAGGAACTAAGTTTGAATGGGAAGAGTACCGTCCGGACAATGTTTCTACACCTCGTGTATATACGAATCAAAGACTTATAAATGTGACGAGCTCGCATATGATAACAGTCATTGATACAAAAGCAGATTTGTGCATTAGAAATAAAGGTACAATCCCTGTAGGCCGCAGTGAATGTAATATTACACTTACCTTTGATACATCAACTGGAATTGCATTTGTAGCTTCACATAGCACGTATTTCATTTGTGGAAATAAGGGATACCATCGTCTACCATTGGGATGGTTAGGAACGTGTTATATAGCTTTTGTATTACCACCTGTATTTATTGCTCCTCCCATGTACCACAATGATTACGTTCTGTACCATGATTTCATACTGAACAGGGTCAAACGAACAGTAGATCTTGATGAAATAGACCAGACTGATACCACTTTACAACAATATGTAGATTTTAATTTGGGGTTATTCTCATTTGTAGGAGCTGCATTGAATAGCAGGAAGATAAGGCGGCTTACGCGTGTGGTGGAAGCAGTCGCTAACGAAACTGCCTCCGCTTTAGGGAATATTACTGAGGAATTACAAATTACCAGAATTGTGGCGCTCCAGAATCGAATGGTTCTAGATGTGATACTAGCTGATAGAGGTGGAGCATGCCGCGTCATCGGAAGTAGTTGTTGCGTGTACGTACCAGATAACTCACCTTCTGTATATGATTCGATTACAAAATTACATAAGATAGCTGCTGAGATCCACCCAGAAAATGGAACATGGACCTTTTCTGGTTGGTTCTGGACCCTGCTTAGTACTTGGGGTTGGAAATTATTAACGATTCTCTGTGTTTTTATTGGAGTACTATTTTTCCTTTGTCTATGTATTCAATGTGGCCCTACATTATGTTCTGTATGTATCACAGCCTGTACTCCGTCCAAACGAGCTATTGATAAGCAAGAGAAACTGATCAATGATGAAGTATTGAAAATAATGGCTATTGACATTGAGGATGAACATTCTGACTACGTCCACTATGAGGTAGCTTTTGCTAAACGCTAAAAGGGCCGTCTGTCGTGTTTTGGCAGCTCCTGAGTTAGCGTTTAGCACAGCTACACGGTCTTTTCTGTTAACTTGACCAAAACGAACGGGGGCCATTTTGAGTCCCTCTGACTTCCGTTTCCTATGAACACGCTGCCTCGTGGTCAGTGTGCCCTTTCGTCCTTTCTCGATACCCATGGTCACTATTCTGCTCGGCAACAGGCTATTTTTAGTACTGGTCAAGCGCACATGCGCACTATGCATCAACTGGTCACTCTTTAGGAATGTTCACACTAACTGACCAGTGCCGTTGAACTCCTCCCACGTGCTGGCTGTGTTCCAAAAATGACCTTATATGTACCTAAAATGTGTAACTTGTAACCGCCTATCTTTTTATTGCTATTAAACTGTATAAAAGAGGTCGCGCACCAATGTTCGGTGTGCTACTTCTTACATTGCCGAAGGGTGCTGTAGGAATGTATCACCACCCCATGGGGTCTTAATAAACTTGTCTTTTACCTTTTCCAGTGTCCGTGCCAACTTCTATACTAAGGCGTTCGAGAGTTTAGCAGAGTATGTAGGCCTGATTTGAACCCAACACCACAATGATAGTTCGTACATCTTGCACGTAGGCAGAGCTTTTAAGGAGAAATTAAATAGTTCCTACGTTGCACAAAAATGAAGTGCTTCAAACAAACACATACTTTGCATGCACAGAGAAGAGGTGGAATATATGTAAGACTGAAGACACAGGTGAAATGAGAAATAGTTGACTGCTTCACTGCCACGTTTTATACGCCATTTCTTCAGTGCAATACAAGAAAGCACCAAACAGTATAACAAAGTTGTCAATTGGTTTCATAGTCCATTCCCTTTGTTTAGTGCTGTGAAAGGAAGAGCCGAATTCCAAAATTGATCAATGATGTTTCAGAAATTTCCCAAGGAGAATAACAAGCAGAGTGTTAAAAACTGCATTTACTCACAGGTTTTGAGCAGGAAACACTGAAATGCTATTAAAGTGCAATATCCAAGGGAACACTGACTCTGTTAAAGATGATCCAAATGGAATTGATGAAAAGTCCCAATTACAAACAACAGAATCGCAATAGGGTGAGGGGACACCCGGATTTGAACCAGGGACCTCTTGATCTGCAGTCAAATGCTCTACCACTGAGCTATATCCCCAGCTTTTCAGTAAAATCAGAATGACAAAATATCAGTACATCATGAAAGAGTGTGAGGATCATACTAAGTTGTGCCAGAAAGTACAACCTTGAAACTGTGGAACAGGAGAAGTAGTCCTTAATATTATTTATTAAAGGAAAACTGGATCAATTAAAAAAACAGATTTATTTGTTTCATTGTTATTTTATTTGAATAGGCAGTGGTACATAGGACCAATGCCTCTACATACAATGATTGTTTTGAAACATTCTTAAAGGGGAAGAGGTTTTTACGGGACACCTTATCATTTGAGGATTGGTTACCACAATCACGGAGATGGTGATGAAGTATGATTGTTTTGGGCCAAATTATGGTGGAAAAACATTTCCACATACCACTACAATTCGGTATTTGGAAGGTACACCCAAACACCCCTTTCGAATACCTTCCATTTAATACATCAGAAAAAGCCATTTTGCGTTTGCAAATGGCCTGATTCTTCAGACCACCCTTCTTGCAACTGCAATAATAGTTCGTACATCTTGCACGTAGGCAGAGCTTTTAAGGAGAAATTAAATAGTTCCTACGTTGCACAAAAATGAAGTGCTTCAAACAAACACATACTTTGCATGCACAGAGAAGAGGTGGAATATATGTAAGACTGAAGACACAGGTGAAATGAGAAATAGATTACTGCTTCGCTGCCAAGTTTTATACGCCATTTCTTCAGTGCAATACAAGAAAACACCAAACAGCATAACAAAGTTGTCAATTGGTTTCATAGTCCATTCCCTTTCTTTAGTGCTTTGAAAGGAAGAGCCGAATTCCAAAATAATCAATGATGTTTCAGAAATTTCCCAAAGGGAATAACAAGCCGAGTGTTAAAAACTGCATTTACTCACAGGTTTTGAGCAGGAAACACTGAAATGCTATTAAAGTGCAATATCCAAGGGAACACTGACTCTGTCAAAGATGATCCAAATGGAATTGATGAAAAGTCCCAATTACAAACAACAGAATCAAAATAGGGTGAGGGGACACCCGGATTTGAACCAGGGACCTCTTGATCTGCAATCAAATGCTCTACCACTGAGCTATATCCACAGTTTTTCAGTAAAATCAGAATGACAATATATCAGTACATCATGAAAGAGTGTGAGGATCATACTAAGTTGTGCCAGAAAGTACAACCTTGAAACTGTGGAACAGGAGAAGTAGTCCTTAATATTATTTATTAAAGGAAAACTGGATTATTTAAAAAACAGATTTATTTGTTTCATTGTTATTTTATTTGAATAGGCAGTGGTACATAGGACCAATGCCTCTACATACAATGATTGTTTTGAAACATTCTTAAAGGGGAAGAGGTTTTTACGGGACACCTTATCATTTGAGGATTGGTTACCACAATCACTGAGATGGTGATGAAGTATGATTGTTTTGGGCCAAATTATGGTGGAAAAACATTTCTACGTACCACTACAATTCGGTATTTGGAAGGCACACCCAAACACCCCTTTCGATTACCTTCCATTTAATACATCAGAAAAAGCCATTTTGCGTTTGCAAATGGCCTGATTCTTCAGACCAGCCTTCTTGCAACTGCAATGATAGTTCGTACATCTTGCACGTAGGCAGAGCTTTTAAGGAGAAATTAAATAGTTCCTACGTTGCACAAAAATGAAGTGCTTCAAACAAACACATACTTTGCATGCACAGAGAAGAGGTGGAATATATGTAAGACTGAAGACACAGGTGAAATGAGAAATAGATTGACTGCTTTGCTGCCAAGTTTTATACGCCATTTCTTCAGTGCAATACAAGAAAGCACCAAACAGTATAACAAAGTAGTCAATTGGTTTCATAGTCCATTCCCTTTGTTTAGTGCTGTGATAGGAAGAGCCGAATTCCAAAATTGATCAATGATTTTCAGAAATTTCCCAAAGGGAATACCAAGCCGAGTGTTAAAAACTGCATTTACTCACAGGCTTTGAGCAGGAAACACTGAAATGCTATTAAAGTGCAATATCCAAGGGAACACTTACTCTGTCAAAGATGATCCAAATGGAATTGATGAAAAGTCCCAATTACAAACAACAGAATCAAAAAAGGGTGAGGGGACACCCGGATTTGAACCAGGGACCTCTTGATCTGCAGTCAAATGCTCTACCACTGAGCTATATCCACTGCTTTTTGGTAAAATCAGAATGACAAAATGTCAATACATCATGAAAGAGTGTGAGGATCATACTAAGTTGTGCCAGAAAGTACAACCTTGAAACTGTGGAACAGGAGAAGTGAGGAAAATTGAATTTTGCCCTGTTGTGTGTCCCTACGTGTTCCCCATCATATGTTATATGTGCATGATTAATATGCATATTTTCCCCCTTGACAGAATAAAGACGCATTTATAGTTGTGTCCAACGTTAGTATGTCAGTTATCCAGTCCTCCTTAAAGCAACGTGAATTAGGCTTCTAGGCCTATGTTGCCAACGTCTTTACATTGTGCACGATAAATCATCGAGTTGCACCCGTTTCTAGGCCTCACAGGGCCCGGACACCAGATTCAAGCCTCCGGTCTCCTGAACCACTCCGAGGAGAGATGCAGCCCCGCCCGCATCCCTGACCCTTCACTTACTTCTTGCCAAGCAGCGCGGTGCCCGGCCTGGCCTAGTCTGCCTGCCTGCCAAGAATATGTTATGCCTACAGTTATCTGTTCAGCTCCCCGGCTTCACATTCCTAGCTAACGAACCGCATAAACATCTTCATCTATAGTCTAGTCTTCCTGTCTCCAGGCAAGAGAATTACTGAATTAGTATCCATAGAAGATCCATAGCACACACAATACATGAGGAAATATATGCATGCCCTAGCCTTAGTGACAAGTAGCCTTTGCCCTGATGACTTTTAGATTCAAGCAACATGTACTCCAAACACAAGATATCAGATATGCTATAGGTACAGGTCGTTCTGACATCCCAGACTTTAGTCTCCTCTTCTAATGCTAGAAGTCAGAACCCCCAGCTCTCCCCAGTTACACGTCATGACTCGTTTGCGCGCACCAGTAGGTTAAAGGTTCCAGCTGCCCATGAAGCCCCCTCCATGTATCCACCCACTTATGACACTTCTGTGACGTTTACATCACACACCTCCGTGCACGCCCTGTGCGCGCCTTCTTTTCACGCCCATATGTTCTTATCTTCCGTTTGTCACTTGTTACGCCTACTGTATTCAATGCAATTGTACTGTTTTACTATATATACTGTATGATGTTAATGAGATATTAGCTGTCCCGCCTGTCCCTCTTTTTCCTGTGTCTGTCCCTTCCTGAACCTTAGCAGGTGATGGAACCTGATGGTCCATTGGCTCGAGCCACTTAATTAAAGCCCGTATGACTCAGATACCACGGATTCTGCCTCTTATTTATTGAGCTATCCTTTTCAGTTAATGCATAGAAAAATAGTACCGGTAATTATTTATTTATTTACCACATAAATGGCGCCCGAACAGGAACGAGCCCCTTCCCCACGCGCCGGCGATGTAACGCAGGCCCCCTGACCCTTCTACAGCCGTGACGGACCCCTACTGTGCACCTGCAGATATTTCTGCTTCAAACTCCCTCAGGCCCACGGAGGAGACGGAGACTGCGGTCCGGCATCCAGACGAGGCGGTGAGGAAGGCGGATCGTCCCGACCAGAGCCCAAGCCGAGAGAGCAAGGTCCGAGGTATCCTGAGGCCCACCTGTTTCCGAAGCCCGAGGCGCCTGCGTAGTGCGTAGCAGCAACCAGACGTCGTAGCAGTCCAGTCCAGTCCGGGGCCTTCAGTTTTGCTTCCCGGTGAGTACCGTTGCTGGGAACGCATCTAGACGGGTTCATTAATTTGTGCCCGGTCCGACGGGTTTGGGTACACAGATCCGGTCCGACGTGTTCACGTAGGTGGATACGGTATGACGTGTCTCTTTAGGAGACCGGTATGTTCTGTACTGTTTTAGCAGTGCATCCAGTAATTCTAGTAAGTCTGTTCTCTGGTATAGCTTCTCGAGAAGTTCCAGTATTATGTTTTCGGTGTGTTATGTTTTCAATGTATTAGGTAGTATCTGTTCGAACTGTTTTTAATGTGATTTTGATGTCGTGGTATGAGTGATTTGTTTTGCTATTCATTACTGTGTTCATTGTATATTGTGTTCAAGTTCAAGTACGTTCAAAGATGCCTCTGTTTTCAAAGTTACGTCAGATAAAAACCAGAAAAGCGTTACTCGAAGAATCAGTTCCTGTCCCTCCCAGGGACAGTCCTGGACATTTCATGTATCATAAACATGGCTTAGATGCCATACTGTATCTAGATTTATGGGTGGATTATACCAAAGATCTCGAAGAGAAATATAGATGGCCTGTTTCAGGAACATGGGATGCCGAGTGCATCATGAGAGTAGAGGAATCATTATGGAAAAAGAAAGCCAGACAATCCCAGAAAGATGCCATAGAATTGTGGCGTAAAGAATCGCATAAAAGAACAGAAAAAGAATTCAGAAAAACAGAATTAAGTAGGGAATCCTCAGAAAAAGCCCAAGAAAGGGAATTACTAGAAGAAGGTGAACGAGTTAGAGCAGAACAGTCAGACAGACAAAGAAATGCCCTTATTAAAGGTATGTATCCCCTTCTCGCCGAGGGTTTGCCGAAGGCAACCCCGGAAACACCCTGTAATTTACCGCCACCATTGGTCCCGACTAAGCCACGTCATAAACCGACTGCAGCTGAAATTTTCCTTTCTTCCTATTTAGACGACACTGTCCCAGAATATGCTAATACGAATCCTACCCCGCCTGTTCAACTTCAACACCCTGTTAATAATGTAATTACTGTGCCTCCAGCCGTTGGTCCCGGGAATCCTGTTAATGTGCCAGTACCCCAGGACCAACCCACATTGCGTACGCCTACTTTACCAGTCACATTACCAGCAGCCGCACATTCAGTATTAATTGACGATTCTAGTTCAGGAGGAGCAGGGGGAGGTATTCCTATCACCCCACCTCAAACAAAACGACTGACGCTGAGAGACGCAGCATTACAGCACACGCCAAAAGTGGCTACGTACGAAGCCCTCAAAAAGTACCTTACTGATTGTAGATATGACCCAGTGCCAGGCGAATATCACATGATATTATATTCCGTACGTTTACGACGAGTTGCAAACTTTTTGATTACCATATCAGATATGAAAGAACATTTAGACAGAATATATCATTTCATCCGAACAGGGGAGAAACCAGAAAGTATTCACGAAGCTATGGCACACAGGAAAGTCGAGATTCAAAGTATGATTTTACAGTTTTTGATAAATTGTTTAATAAGAGAACAAGATCATCCTGATAAAGACAAAGACGAGATGAAGGCCCTGACAAGATGGAGTGACAATATAGCAGAAGGAAAACACAAGACGCAAAATTGTATAGAAACCATGTACAGAAAGATTCGTAAAGAAATTATAAGCATACACGAAAGGGAGAAAGCAATGAGAGTAGCCGAGAAAGAGAATGACTCTTCAGACGAAGATGTAGACACCGAGAATCCCACCAGAATAGCGTATGTAGGTAGGACGAGACCTTTTGATAGACACACACGCCTAGACTACAAGAAAGTTTTTCCTCCTCCCGTACCAGAACAGTGTTCTCTTGAACATTTATTCCAGGCTACCGATAAAGTTCTGAAACTACGAATAGGTTACAGTGAGCTTAGTACCATGCATGAACAGGAACTAGCCCGATCAGCAGTTCGATGGACTAGTGATTCTACCACGTTTTCAGACGAAGTAGTGGCTCAAATGTTTCTGAAGCTGCCCCCAGACGAACAGCGACTGGTGGGTATGTACATGATCCAGCATCTCATTACACTGTATGAGGATCAGCATTCTGATCCAGGTCCTTTATATAATGTATTGAACGAGTTACTCCTAAACAGATGGAAAGGTCTAGGTACCGATTTGATTAGTGTCATTTTAGAACAGCGTCACAAATACAGAACGTTCCTGACTCCACATTTTGTTCCTGTTCCACCCCCATTCTACATAGATAGACAGAATCCGTTGCGAGAAGGGCATCCTGTTAAGGGAACTGGGGGTGACCTCGAACGAGTATTTGTTTACACCCCTTTAACGAAAATAGAACTACTAGAAATGAAAAAGTTAGTACCCTGTCACGATAAAGATCCAGCAGGATTCCACCGTGAATTAAAAGACATGCTCCGTATGGGAGAATACACGTATCCTGATATCATCAAAATGTTAAAGGTCCTGCTGCCTGCGGGCATATATGAAAAACTCAAAGAAAAAGAATGAGAGGTGGGAGAGAAAAAGATTGACTGGACAGCGTTAGAGAACGAAGATAACACACGAGTTCCTGGTACTGGTCTCGGGGAAAAAGCCAAAGAATTGCCCGAGTTGCTAATACAGGTCTTGCCAAGATTACTAGCCACGAAAAAGGAAGACTGGGATGCCATCTCAGCCTGTAAACAGAAACAAGACGAAGACACTAGTGATTTTTATTCCAGATTTGAGAAATGTGTCATTATTAATAGCGGCTTGAAAACAAGTAGTGAGTCGTATCCACATCTTTTTGTTACCAAACTAGTTGAGAATTCTTTACCACAAGTTAAAAATCGAGTACTGAAAGTCGAGAGTACCTGGCAAGCTAATACCCCGTCCCAAATGCTACAGATGTTACAGTATCACCAGAACCGAATCAGGGAAGAGCAAGAACATGAAAGGAGACGTATGAAAGACACGAAAATGAAAGTACTGGTGGCACAGTCTGTTCCAGCAGATGGTCAGAAGAGGGGTACGAATCAGGCTAATCATTCTGCAGCTCCCGTCAAAGGGACATGCAATTACTGTAAACAGCCAGGTCACTATATAAACGAATGTGCAGTTCTGAAACACAACATAGCTACTGGTAAGACAAAAGAGAGACCGCGTCCTCCTAGACAGGAACATGTTCCGCAAAATTCGTAACCACCGCAGAACGCACAACAGACAGTTACAGTACCGCAGCCTATAGCTGCCACACAACACGTTACACAACAGATGTACCAGAAAGCACAGTCAGATTATCCAGAATATCAGCAGTATTCATGAAACAGCCTAGAGAGGGAGGTTGGCTTGCCTCTCATCGAGGTTCCTGTAGATCAAGAGGGTCCCTATGTACACAGTCAAGTATTAGGGAAAGACAGAAAGTTTCTGATTGATACAGGGGCAAGTAGGACTACCATCAGTCATGACGAGGTTCCGGGGGCTCCACTCTCAGGCTCAAGAAATGTTTCCCTGGGATTTTCAGGAAAGCCTATTGTTAACGAAATATCGAAACCAGTTTCCCTAGAAGTTGGTCCATTGTCCCGAACTACAGACTTGTTACTTACGAAATCATGTCCTGAAAATTTATTTGGTATTAAAACATTGAAAGAATTAGGTGCCGTAATATGCTGTTCTCCGGAAGGAGTGAGATTGTTTTTACGTGATTTTAAAGGACATTATGTGTTAAGAGATTTTGATCCAAGATTACTGAATGTACCCCAGCATTTATGGGCGCAAGGTCCAACTGATGTAGGTTGTATGCACATTACACCATATCGTGTCACTCTGAAGCAAGGTGTTGTATTAACCCGAATTCGACAATACAAGTTACCACCTGAGGCTGTAGCAGCCTTATCGAACATCATTGACGAGCTCATTGCTCAAGGAGTAGTTGTAGAAACTGACTCCAATGTATGTAATTCTCCTATCATTCTGATTCTTAAACGTACTGACCCAAATGCACCTCCACTTTATGGATTAGTAATTGACCTTCGAGAACTTAATAAATGTATCATACCCCAGTACCCAGTGGTTCCAGATATCTCTTCCCTATTGACTGCCATTGATTCTGAAGCTACGTTCTTTACTGTTATTGATCTCAAGAACGCATTTTTTAGTGACCCCATTCATCCAGACAGCCAGTTCCTTTTCGGATTCTGTTTAAATGGAAGAAGCTATAAATTCACACGTGCACCTCAAGGTTTTACAGAAAGTCCTAGTATTTACAGTCAAGCACTTAAACGACAACTAGACAGTATTCACATGCCAACTGACACTGCCCTGCTTCAGTATGTCGATGATCTATTGATCACAGCCCGTACAGAACGTGACTGTGAACGTGCATCACTGACCGTCTTGTATTTTCTGGCAGAAATGGGGCACAAGGTGTCCCCTTCGAAACTGCAATTATGTGTCCAGCAAGTGGTATACCTTGGACACTTGCTGTCCAAGAGGGGTAGACAGTTGACACCTGACCATATCCAGTTAATAGCACATCTTCCACAGCCCAAGACACAGAAGGAGGTACGAGCTTTTATCGGCCTCACTTCCTACTGCAGACAATGGATTCCTCAGTACGCATATCTAGCCAAACCACTGATACAGTTGACAACACAGGAGGCAGCCACATCGACTGTCCTCCCTTGGACCCAGGAACATACACTTGTTTTCAATGAGTTAAAGAAAGCTTTATGTAATGCACCTGTTTTAGCGACACCAAACTACAGTAAGCCTTTTACACTTTTTGTCACTGAACGTGATGGTACAGCATTATCTGTTCTCACGCAAGATCAAGCAGGACAACACAAGCCTTGTGCTTATTTTTCTAGCACATTAGATCCAGTAGCCCAGGCTTTGCCTGCGTGCCTCAAATCAGTTGCAGCCACAGCTCTAGCTATCAGACAAAGTGATTCCATAGTGTTAGGACACTCCCTGGCAGTACAGGTTCCACACTCCGTGGAAGTTCTTTTAAACCGAACACAGACTCAGCATTTGACAGTTGCACGATTAACAGGATATGAACTGACACTGTTTCAGCCACACATAGAAATCAGACGCTGCAACATATTAAATCCTGCTACACTGTTACCCTCGATTACATCAAATCCTGCCACACATGACTGTGTGGAAGTTATTACCACCATGACGAAGCCAAGACAAGACTTGACGGACATTGCATTACCTGACCCAGACCTGACACTTTACGTAGATGGTTCATGTATGAGAACAAGTACAGGAGAGTTAGTAGCTGCATATGCAGTGACTACTGAAACTGAAGTTATAGAAACACATCGTATTGACACCCTGTCTGCTCAAGCAGCAGAGCTCATCGCTCTGACCCAAGCCTGCATACGAGCTAAGAACCTGAAAGTAAACATATATACAGATTCACGATATGCATTCGGAGTCGTTCACGACTTTGGAGTCCTCTGGCAAGAAAGAGGTTTCATGACCTCTCATGGAGCCAAGATTCAGCATGGCTCCCTCATTCAAGCTCTGTTAGAAGCAATACATTTGCCGACAGCCATTGCCATTATGAAGTGCAAAGCACATACGAAAGCCACTGACACCATTTCCCAGGGTAACGATCTAGCAGATCGAACAGCCAAGCTTACAGCTCAGACTCCAGACATTCCAGTTAACACGACAAAAACAGATGTTCCAGATCAGAGACTTGTATGACAGTTAAGGACCCTACACAAGATGTACTAGACATACAGACACATGCTACCCCAGACGAAATCAAGAAATGGTCTGAACAAGGAGGGGTCCAGACAGATCAGGGATGGTTGACGAAGGGAAAAGCCACATGGTTTCTCCCCGACTCTATGGTTCAAGTCATTATTAATACAGCACATAGTCCAGCACATTTAGGAGAAAAAGCCATGTTAGATAGCATCCAGAACCTCTGGTTTAACAAGCATTTACGAGCAGCAGCGAAGCAGAAAGTGCGTACCTGCATGATCTGTTGTCAGTTCAATACAGGTAAAGGTGTTCCCGTGGAACAAGGTGGATTCCATCCTCCTGACCACCCTTTTGAAGTCCTCCAGATGGATTATATCCAGATGGATCGATGTCGAGGTTTCAAGTATGTCCTCGTAGTTGTATGCGCTTTGTCCAGATGGACAGAAGCAAATCCAGTCCCAGATTACACTGCCGCGACCACTGCCAGGCAGTTGGTTCGTGAATTTTTCCCTCGTTATGGTTTACCTCGGGTCGTGTATTCAGACAACGGACAGCCATTATCATCCGAACTCATGAAACAAGTATCACTTTTGTTAGGGTACCAGTGGAAGTTCCACTGCGTACGACACCCCGAGGCAGCTGGCCTCGTCGAGAGACATAATCAAACTCTGAAAATACGAATAGCGAAGGTCTGTGCAGAGGAAGGTGTAGATTGGATGGTAGCCCTGCCGGTTGCCCTCTTCTACATGAGAATGGTCGCTCACTCCCGATCTGGTCTGTCACCTTTTGAAGTAGTGTTTGGTCGTCCCCCAAACATGTGGGGTACACCTATGCCACGTAAAATCACCGATGTTGACAGTAATATGCTGACAGATTACCTAGCTTCCTTGATGTCTGCACTACTCTCTTGTCGTTCACAGGTCGCGGCTGCCTTTCCAGACAACACCCAGGTGAAACCGCACGAGGTCGTTCCAGGTGACCTCGTTCTCGTTCGTAACTTTGATCGTTCAAGCCCTCTGGAGCCCCGCTGGAAGGAGCCGAAACTTGTTCTGATGACCACAAGGACCGCCGTGAAGCTGGAAGGACGCAAGGGTTGGCTTCACTCCAGCCACATCAAGCGTTTCCATGGACTGCGTCCAAAGACTTTTTTCAAGGACTACCCCGATACTGACTCTAAACTTCCCCTGTTAGAGAAAACTCCGCAGCAGGAGTATAAACTCAAGTTAAGGTCTAGCAAGTCAGACAGCGTTTAATTGTTTAAGTCCCTCTCGGGTGAAGCGGTTAGACAGGTTCCTGACATGTATGAGATAGACCCACATAGTGAGAGAGATAGACGAAACTCCAAGAAAATAAGATACTGTAAAAGTCTGCGAAGCAGATGTGTTGTTACATTATTGTTTATGTTATTTCTGAGTCTTATGATCACATGTATAAGTTATATGCTACATGTATTTTTTCCTCCTCTTGATTCACATTCACACTTTTCCTCTAATGATACAGTAGAGCACACATTTAGTGAATTACCCCCTCACGAGTTATCCTATCGACTTGCAATGCGCAACAATACTTTTATTCGTATGTTACACTATTCACACCAGACCAGCAATGCCACTAATTGTTGGGTGTGTGGTCGACTCCCCCCTTACCAGACACCGAAGGGAGTTCTGCCACTCTTTCCCTATCCGTTTTCACACAATGGTTCGTGTGGAGCATGGTTTACATTAACATCATCCTTAGACGACAAGTCCCTTCTGAATAGAACATGTTTCCCAGACAAGGAAGGTCTTTCCCATAGGACAGGGTTGGATCTAGAAAATGAAGTATATGATCTAGGTAATTTCTCCTCCAACTTCATGGTTTTGAATGTTCAGTCCGAGACTACTCCAGATTTGCCTTCTATAACAGTTCTACCAGTGAAAGGCGAATTATGTGTTAGAAAGAATGGTTCAGTACATCTAGGACACAGTGATTGTACTATTGTGGTCGAGTATAGTGACAGTGGGAAATCTACTTTCAAAGCCTCACGTCATTCATATTTTATATGTGGTCAGACTGCATATGTACGTTTGCCCCTAGATTGGGATGGAACATGTTACATTGCCTTCCTACTGCCACCAGTTTTCCTAGCCCCATCTGATTATCACCGAAATACACATCTAGTACACGTCAGACATAGAAGGGAGATCGAGTCCCCAATTGTCGATCAAACTGAAACCGCATTAGAACAGTATACAGATTTCAATAAAGGTTTCTTTTTCTTCATAGGTCCTATCCAAAATAGTAAATTAATACGCAGGTTAACCAGAACCCTTGAAGCAGTAGTGAATGAGACTACTTCCGCTCTAGGTAACTTAACAGAAGAGCAATCTGCTATGAGATTTGTTGTTCTTCAGAACCGCCTTGTTCTTGACGTCATACTGGCCGATAGGGGCGGAGCTTGTAGAGTCATCGGATCTAGTTGTTGCGTTTTCATTCCTAATAACGCACAATCTGTATATTCAGCAATAACAAGACTTCATAAAATAGCCCGTCAGCTACACCAGAATCCAGGCACCTGGACATGGTCCGGTTGGCTCTGGAGTATAATATCTGCCTGGGGATGGAAAGTACTGTCATTCCTGGGAGTAGTAGTAATGATCATATTCAGTTGTTGTCTCTGTTTACAATGTGGCCCTGCGATTTGCGGCTTGTGCGCTACATCTTGTATTCCACATCCAAAGTCCTATTCCCAAAAGATAAAAGACGAGCAAATGATGCTGTATGAACAGATAGATGGTATTATGAATATTGATGTTTCCTGAAGGAAACGTAGGGAACAAGGAGGGAATGAGGAAAATTGAATTTTGCCCTGTTGTGTGTCCCTACGTGTTCCCCATCATATGTTATATGTGCATGATTAATATGCATATTTTCTCCCTTGACCGAATAAAGACGCATTTATAGTTGTGTCCAACGTTAGTATGTCAGTTATCCAGTCCTCCTTAAAGCAACGTGAATTAGGCTTCCAGGCCTATGTTGCCAACGTCTTTACATTGTGCACGATAAATCATCGAGTTGCACCCGTTTCTAGGCCTCACAGGGCCCGGACACCAGATTCGAGCCTCCAGTCTCCTGAACCACTCCGAGGAGAGATGCAGCCCCGCCCGCGTCCCTGACCCTTCACTTACTTCTTGCCAAGCAGCGCGGTGCCCGGCCTGGGCTAGTCTGCCTGCCTGCCAAGAATATGTTATGCCTACAGTTATCTGTTCAGCTCCCCGGCTTCACATTCCTAGCTAACGAACCGCATAAACATCTTCATCTATAGTCTAGTCTTCCTGTCTCCAGGCAAGAGAATTACTGAATTAGTATCCATAGAAGATCCATAGCACACGCAATACATGAGGAAATATATGCATGCCCTAGCCTTAGTGACAAGTAGCCTTTGCCCTGATGACTTTTAGATTCAAGCAACATGTACTCCAAACACAAGATATCAGATATGCTATAGGTACAGGTCGTTCTGACTGACTTTAGTCTCCTCTTCTGGTGCTAGAAGTCAGAACCCCCACCTCTCCCCAGTTACACGTCATGACTCGTTTGCGCGCACCAGTAGGTTAAAGGTTCCAGCTGCTCATGAAGCCCCCTCCATGTATCCACCCACTTATGACACTTCTGTGACGTTTACATCACACACCTCCGTGCACGCCCTGTGCACGCCTTCTTTTCACGCCCATATGTTCTTATCTTCCGTTTGTCACTTGTTACGCCTACTTTATTCAATGCAATTGTACTGTTTTACTATATATACTGTATGATGTTAATGAGATATTAGCTGTCCCGCCTGTCCCTCTTTTTCCTGTGTCTGTCCCTTCCTGAACCTTAGCAGGTGATGGAACCCGATGGTCCATTGGCTCGAGCCACTTAATTAAAGCCCGTATGACTCAGATACCACGGATTCTGTCTCTTATTTATTGAGCTATCCTTTTCAGTTAATGCATAGAAAAATAGTACCGGTAATTATTTATTTATTTACCACAGAAGTAGTCCTTAATATTATTTATTAAAGGAAAACTGGATCATTTAAAAAACAGATTTATTTGTTTCATTGTTATTAAAGTGCAATATCCACGGGAACACTGACTCTGTCAAAGATGATCCAAATGGAATTGATGAAAAGTCACAATTACAAACAACAGAATCAAAATAGGGTGAGGTGACACCCGGACTTGAACCAGGGACCTCTTGATCTGCAGTCAAATGCTCTACCACTGAGCTATATCCCCAGCTTTTCAGTAAAATTAGAATGACAAAATATCAGTACATCATGAAAGAGTGTGAGGATCATACTAGGTTGTGCCAGAAAGTACAACCTTGAAACTGTGGAACAGGAGAAGTAGTCCTTAATATTATTTATTAAAGGAAAACTGGATCATTTAAAAAACAGATTTATTTGTTTCATTGTTATTTTATTTGAATAGGCAGTGGTACATAGGACCAATGCCTCTACATACAATGATTGTTTTGAAACATTCTTAAAGGGGAAGAGGTTTTTACGGGACACCTTATCATATGAGGATTGGTTACCACAATCACGGAGATGGTGATGAAGTATGATTGTTTTGGGCCAAATTATGGTGGAAAAACATTTCTACGTACCACTACAATTCGGTATTTGGAAGGTACACCCAAACACCCCTTTCGAATACCTTCCATTTAATACATCAGAAAAAGCCATTTTGCATTTGCAAATGGCCTGATTCTTCAGACCAGCCTTCTTGCAACTGCAATGATAGTTCGTACATCTTGCACGTAGGCAGAGCTTTTAAGGAGAAATTAAATAGTTCCTACGTTGCACAAAAATGAAGTGCTTCAAAAAACACATACTTTGCATGCACAGAGAAGAGGTGGAATATATGTAAGACTGAAGACACAGGTGAAATGAGAAATAGATTGCTTCGCTGCCAAGTTTTATACGCCATTTCTTCAGTGCAATACAAGAAAGCACCAAACAGTACAACAAAGTTGTCAATTGGTTTCATAGTCCATGCCCTTTGTTTAGTGCTGTGAAAGGAAGAGCCGAATTCCAAAATTGATCAATGATGTTTCAGAAATTTCCCAAAGGGAATACCAAACCGAGTGTTAAAAACTGCATTTACTCACAGGCTTTGAGCAGGAAACACTGAAATGCTATTAAAGTACAATATCCAAGGGAACACTGACTCTGTCAAAGATGATCCAAATGGAATTGATGAAAAGTCCCAATTACAAATAACAGAATCAAAATAGGGTGAGGGGACACCCGGATTTGAACCAGGGAACCTCTTAATCTGCAGTCAAATGCTCTACCACTGAGCTATATCCCCAGCTTTTCAGTAAAATCAGAATGACAAAATATCAGTACATCATGAAAGAGTGTGAGGATCATACTAAGTTGTGCCAGAAAGTACAACCTTGAAACTGTGGAACAGGAGAAGTAGTCCTTAATATTATTTATTAAAGGAAAACTGGATCATTTAAAAAACAGATTTATTTGTTTCATTGTTATTTTATTTGAATAGGCAGTGGTACATAGGACCAATGCCCCTACATACAATGATTGTTTTGAAACATTCTTAAAGGGGAAGAGGTTTTTACGGGACACCTTATCATATGAGGATTGGTTACCACAATCACGGAGATGGTGATGAAGTATGATTGTTTTGGGCCAAATTATGGTGGAAAAACATTTCTACGTACCACTACAATTCGGTATTTGGAAGGTACACCCAAACACCCCTTTCGAATACCTTCCATTTAATTTATCAGCAAATGCCATTTTGCGTTTGCAAATGGCCTGATTCTTCAGACCAGCCTTCTTGCAACTGCAATGATAGTTCGTCCATCTTGCACGTAGGCAGAGCTTTTAAGGAGAAATTAAATAGTTCCTACGTTGCACAAAAATGAAGTGCTTCAAACAAACACATACTTTGCATGCACAGAGAAGAGGTGGAATATATGTAAGACTGAAGACACAGGTGAAATGAGAAATAGATTGACTGCTTCGCTGCCAAGTTTTATACGCAATTTCTTCAGTGCAATACAAGAAAGCCCCAAACAGTATAACAAAGTTGTCAATTGGTTTCATAGTCCATTCCCTTTGTTTAGTGCTGTGAAAGGAAAACCGAATTCCAAAATTGATCAATGATGTTTCAGAAATTTCCCAAAGGGAATACCAAGCCGAGTGTTAAAAACTGCATTTACTCAAAGGCTTTGAGCAGGAAACACTGAAATGCTATTAAAGTGCAATATCCAAGGGAACACTTACTCTGTCAAAGATGATCCAAATGGAATTGATGAAAAGTCCCAATTACAAACAACAGAATCAAAATAGGGTGAGGGGACACCTGGATTTGAAACAGGGACCTCTTGATCTGCAGTCAAATGCTCTACCACTGAGCTATATCCCCAACTTTTCAAAAAAATCAGAATGACAAAATATCAGTACATCATGAAAGAGTGTGAGGATCATACTAAGTTGTGCCAGAAAGTACAACCTTGAAACTGTGGAACAGGAGAAGTAGTCCTTAATATTATTTATTAAAGGAAAACTGGATCATTTAAAAAACAGATCTATTTGTTTCTTTGTTATTTTATTTGAATAGGCAGTGGTACATAGGACCAATGCCTCTACATACAATGATTGTTTTGAAACATTCTTAAAGGGGAAGAGGTATTTACGGGACCCCTTATCATTTGAGGATTGGTTACCTCAATCACGGAGATGGTGATGAAGTATGATAGTTTTGGGCCAAATTATGGTGGAAAAACATTTCTACGTACCACTACAATTCGGTATTTGGAAGGTACACCCAAACACCCCTTTCGAATACCTTCCATTTAATACATCAGAAAAAGCCATTTTGCGTTTGCAAATGGCCTGATTCTTCATACCAGCCTTCTTGCAACTGCAATGATAGTTCGTCCATCTTGCACGTAGGCAGAGCTTTTAAGGAGAAATTAAATAGTTCCTACGTTGCACAAAAATGAAGTGCTTCAAACAAACACATACTTTGCATGCACAGAGAAGAGGTGGAATATATGTAAGACTGAAGACACAGGTGAAATGAGAAATAGATTGACTGCTTCGCTGCCAAGTTTTATACGCAATTTCTTCAGTGCAATACAAGAAAGCACCAAACAGTATAACAAAGTTGTCAATTGGTTTCATAGTCCATTCCCTTTGTTTAGTGCTGTGAAAGGAAGAGCCGAATTCCAACATTGATCAATGATGTTTCAGAAATTTCCCAAAGGGAATACCAAGCCGAGTGTTAAAAACTGCATTTACTCACAGGCTTTGAGCAGGAAACACTGAAATGCTATTAAAGTGCAATATCCAAGGGAACACTTACTCTGTCAAAGATGATCCAAATGGAATTGATGAAAAGTCCCAATTACAAACAACAGAATCAAAATAGGGTGAGGGGACACCTGGATTTGAACCAGGGACCTCTTGATCTGCAGTCAAATGCTCTACCACTGAGCTAGATCCCCAACTTTTCAATAAAATCAGAATGACAAAATATCAGTACATCATGAAAGAGTGTGAGGATCATACTAAGTTGTGCCAGAAAGTACAACCTTGAAACTGTGGAACAGGAGAAGTAGTCCTTAATATTATTTATTAAAGGAAAACTGGATCATTTAAAAAACAGATTTATTTGTTTCATTGTTATTTTATTTGAATAGGCAGTGGTACATAGGACCAATGACTCTACATACAATGATTGTTTTGAAACATTCTTAAAGGGGAAGAGGTATTTACGGGACACCTTATCATTTGAGGATTCGTTACCTCAATCACGAAGATGGTGATGAAGTATGATTGTTTTGGGCCAAATTATGGTGGAAAAACATTTCTACGTACCACTACAATTCGGTATTTGGAAGGTACACCCAAACACCCCTTTCGAATACCTTCCATTTAATACATCAGAAAAAGCCATTTTGCGTTTGCAAATGGCCTGATTCTTCAGACCAGCCTTCTTGCAACTGCAATGATAGTTCGCACATCTTGCACGTAGGCAGAGCTTTTGAGGAGAAATTAAATAGTTCCTACGTTGCACAAAAATGAAGTGCTTCAAACAAACACATACTTTGCATGCACAGAGAAGAGGTGGAATATATGTAAGACTGAAGACACAGGTGAAATGAGAAATAGATTGACTGCTTCGCTGCCAAGTTTTATACGCCATTTCTTCAGTGCAATACAAGAAAGCACCAAACAGTATAACAAAGTTGTCAATTGGTTTCATAGTCCATTCCCTTTGTTTAGTGCTGTGAAAGGGAGAGCCGAATTCCAAAATTGATCAATGATGTTTCAGAAATTTCCCAAAGGGAATACCAAGCCGAGTGTTAAAAACTGCATTTACTCACAGGCTTTGAGCAGGAAACACTGAAATGCTATTAAAGTGCAATATCCAAGGGAACACTTACTCTGTCAAAGATGATCCAAATGGAATTGATGAAAAGTCCCAATTACAAACAACAGAATCAAAATAGGGTGAGGGGACACCTGGATTTGAACCAGGGACCTCTTGATCTGGAGTCAAATGCTCTACCACTGAGCTATATCCCCAACTTTTCAATAAAATCAGAATGACAAAATATCAGTACATCATGAAAGAGTGTGAGGATCATACTAAGTTGTGCCAGAAAGTACAACCTTGAAACTGTGGAACAGGAGAAGTAATCCTTAATATTATTTATTAAAGGAAAACTGGATCATTTAAAAAACAGATTTATTTGTTTCATTGTTATTTTATTTGAATAGGCAGTGGTACATAGGACCAATGCCTCTACATACAATGATTGTTTTGAAACATTCTTAAAGGGGAAGAGGTTTTTACGGGACACCTTATCATTTGAGGATTGGTTACCTCAATCACGGAGAAGGTGATGAAGTATGATTGTTTTGGGCCAAATTATGGTGGAAAAACATTTCTACGTACCACTACAATTCGGTATTTGGAAGGTACACCCAAACACCCCTTTCGAATACCTTCCATTTAATACATCAGAAAAAGCCATTTTGCGTTTGCAAATGGCCTGATTCTTCAGACCAGCCTTCTTGCAACTGCAATGATAGTTCGTACATCTTGCACGTAGGCAGAGCTTTTAAGGAGAAATTAAATAGTTCCTACGTTGCACAAAAATGAAGTGCTTCAAACAAACACATACTTTGCATGCACAGAGAAGAGGTGGAATATATGTAAGACTGAAGACACAGGTGAAATGAGAAATAGATTGACTGCTTCGCTGCCAAGTTTTATACGCCATTTCTTCAGTGCAATACAAGAAAGCACCAAACAGTATAACACAGTTGTCAATTGGTTTCATAGTCCATTCCCTTTGTTTAGTGCTGTGAAAGGGAGAGCCGAATTCCAAAATTGATCAATGATGTTTCAGAAATTTCCCAAAGGGAATACCAAGCCGAGTGTTAAAAACTGCATTTACTCACAGGCTTTGAGCAGGAAGCAGTGAAATGCTATTAAAGTGCAATATCCAAGGGAACACTTACTCTGTCAAAGATGATCCAAATGGAATTGATGAAAAGTCCCAATTACAAACAACAGAATCAAAATAGGGTGAGGGGACACCTGGATTTGAACCAGGGACCTCTTGATCTGCAGTTAAATGCTCTACCACTGAGCTATATCCCCAGCTTTTCAGTAAAATCAGAATGACAAAAAATCAGTACATCATGAAAGAGTGTGAGGAACATACTAAGTTGTGCCAGAAAGTACAACCTTGAAACTGTGGAACAGGAGAAGTAGTCCTTAATATTATTTATTAAAGGAAAACTGGATCATTTAAAAAACAGATTTATTTGTTTCATTGTTATTTTATTTGAATAGGCAGTGGTACATAGGACCAATGCCTCTACATACAATGATTGTTTTGAAACATTCTTTAAGGGGAAGAGGTTTTTACGGGACACCTTATCATTTGAGGATTGGTTACCACAATTACGGAGATGGTGAGGAAGTATGATTGTTTTGGGCCAAATTATGGTGGAAAAACATTTCTACGTACCACTACAATTCGGTATTTGGAAGGTACACCCAAACACCCCTTTCGAATACCTTCCATTTAATACATCAGAAAAAGCCATTTTGCGTTTGCAAATGGCCTGATTCTTCAGACCAGCCTTCTTGCAACTGCAGTGATAGTTCGTACATCTTGCACGTAGGCAGAGCTTTTAAGGAGAAATTAAATAGTTCCTACGTTGCACAAAAATGAAGTGCTTCAAACAAACACATACTTTGCATGCACAGAGAAGAGGTGGAATATATGTAAGACTGAAGACACAGGTGAAATGAGAAATAGATTGACTGCTTCGCTGCCAAGTTTTATACGCCATTTCTTCAGTGCAATACAAGAAAGCACCAAACAGTATAACAAAGTTGTCAATTGGTTTCATAGTCCATTCCCTTTGTTTAGTGCTGTGAAAGGGAGAGCCGAATTCCAAAATTGATCAATGATGTTTCAGAAATTTCCCAAAGGGAATACCAAGCCGAGTGTTAAAAACTGCATTTACTCACAGGCTTTGAGCAGGAAACACTGAAATGCTATTAAAGTGCAATATCCAAGGGAACACTTACTCTGTCAAAGATGATCCAAATGGAATTGATGAAAAGTCCCAATTACAAACAACAGAATCAAAATAGGGTGAGGGGACACCCGGATTTGAACCAGGGACCTCTTGATCTGCAGTCAAATACTCTACCACTGAGCTATATCCCCAGCTTTTCAGTAAAATCAGAATGACAAAATATCAGTACATCATGAAAGAGTGTGAGGATCATACTAAGTTGTGCCAGAAAGTACAACCTTGATACTGTGGAACAGGAGAAGTAGTCCTTAATATTATTTATTAAAGGAAAACTGGATCATTTAAAAAACAGATTTATTTGTTTCATTGTAATTTTATTTGAATAGGCAGTGGTACATAGGACCAATGCCTCTACATACAATGATTGTTTTGAAACATTCTTAAAGGGGAAGAGGTTTTTACGGGACACCTTATCATTTGAGGATTGGTTACCACAATCACTGAGATGGTGATGAAGTATGATTGTTTTGGGTCAAATTATGGTGGAAAAACATTTCCACGTACCACTACAATTCGGTATTTGGAAGGTACACCCAAACACCCCTTTCGAATACCTTCCATTTAATACATCAGAAAAAGCCATTTTGCGTTTGCAAATGGCCTGATTCTTCAGACCAGCCTTTTTGCAACTGCAATGATAGTTCCTACATCTTGCACGTAGGCAGAGCTTTTCAAGGAGAAATTAAATAGTTCCTAGGTTGCACTAAAATGAAGTGCTTCAAACAAACACTTACTTTGCATGCACAGAGAAGAGGTGGAATATATGTAAGACTGAAGACACAGGTGAAATGAGATATAGATTGACTGCTTCGCTGCCAAGTTTTATACTCCATTTCTTCAGTGCAATACAAGAAAGCACCAAACAGTATAACAAAGTTGTCAATTGGTTTCATAGTCCATTCCCTTTGTTTAGTGCTGTGAAAGGAAGAACCGAATTCCAAAATTGATCAATGATGTTTCAGAAATTTCCCAAAGGGAATACCAAGCCGAGTGTTAAAAACTGCATTTTCTCACAGGCTTTGAGCAGGAAACACTGAAATGCTATTAAAGTGCAATATCCAAGGGAACACTTACTCTGTCAAAGATGATCCAAATGGAATTGATGAAAAGTCGCAATTACAAACAACAGAATCAAAATAGGGTGAGGGGACACCCGGATTTGAACCAGGGACCTCTTGATCTGCAGTCAAATGCTCTACCACTGAGCTATATCCCCAGCTTGTCAGTAAGATCAGAATGACAAAATATCAGTACATCATGAAAGAGTGTGAGGATCATACTAAGTTGTGCCAGAAAGTACAACCTTGAAACTGTGGAACAGGAGAAGTAGTCCTTAATATTATTTATTAAAGGAAAACTGGATCATTTAAAAAACAGATTTATTTGTTTTATTGTTATTTTATTTGAATAGGCAGTGGTACATAGTACCAATGCCTCTACATACAATGATTGTTTTGAAACATTCTTAAAGGGGAAGGGGTTTTTACGGGACACCTTATCATTTGAGGATTGGTTACCACAATTACGGAGATGGTGAGGAAGTATGATTGTTTTGGGCCAAATTATGGTGGAAAAACATTTCTACGTACCACTACAATTCGGTATTTGGAAGGTACACCCAAACACCCCTTTCGAATACCTTCCATTTAATACATCAGCAAATGCCATTTTGCGTTTGCAAATGGCCTGATTCTTCAGACCAGCCTTCTTCCACCTGCAATGATAGTTCGTACATCTTGCACGTAGGCAGAGCTTTTAAGGAGAAATTAAATAGTTCCTACGTTGCACAAAAATGAAGTGCTTCAAACAAACACATACTTTGCATGCACAGAGAAGAGGTGGAATATATGTAAGACTGAAGACACAGGTGAAATGAGAAATAGATTGACTGCTTCGCTGCCAAGTTTTATACGCCATTTCTTCAGTGCAATACAAGAAAGCACCAAACAGTATAACAAAGTTGTCAATTGGTTTCATAGTCCATTCCCTTTGTTTAGTGCTGTGAATGGGAGAGGCGAATTCCAAAATTGATCAATGATGTTTCAGAAATTTCCCAAAGGGAATACCAAGCCGAGTGTTAAAAACTGCATTTACTCACAGGCTTGGAGCAGGAAACACTGAAATGCTATTAAAGTGCAATATCCAAGGGAACACTTACTCTGTCAAAGATGATCCAAATGGAATTGATGAAAAGTCGCAATTACAAACAACAGAATCAAAATAGGGTGAGGGGACACCCGGATTTGAACCAGGGACCTCTTGATCTGCAGTCAAATGCTCTACCACTGAGCTATATCCCCAGCTTGTCAGTAAGATCAGAATAACAAAATATCAGTACATCATGAAAGAGTGTGAGGATCATACTAAGTTGTGCCAGAAAGTACAACCTTGAAACTGTGGAACAGGAGAAGTAGTCCTTAATATTATTTATTAAAGGAAAACTGGATCATTTAAAAAACAGATTTATTTGTTTTATTGTTATTTTATTTGAATAGGCAGTGGTACATAGGACCAATGCCTCTACATACAATGATTGTTTTGAAACATTCTTAAAGGGGAAGAGGTTTTACGGGACACCTTATCATACGCGGATTGGTTACCACAATCACGGAGATGGTGATGAAGTATGATTGTTTTGGGCCAAATTATGGTGGAAAAACATTTCTACGTACCACTACAATTCGGTATTTGGAAGGTACACCCAAACACCCCTTTCGAATACCTTCCATTTAATACATCAGCAAATGCCATTTTGCGTTTGCAAATGGCCTGATTCTTCAGACCAGCCTTCTTCCACCTGCAATGATAGTTCGTACATCTTGCACGTAGGCAGAGCTTTTAAGGAGAAATTAAATAGTTCCTACGTTGCACAAAAATGAAGTGCTTCAAACAAACACATACTTTGCATGCACAGAGAAGAGGTGGAATATATGTAAGACTGAAGACACAGGTGAAATGAGAAATAGATTGACGGCTTCGCTGCCAAGTTTTATACGCCATTTCTTCAGTGCAATACAAGAAAGCACCGAACAGTATAACAAAGTTGTCAATCGGTTTCATAGTCCATTCCCTTTGTTTAGTGCTGTGAAAGGAAGAGCCGAATTCCAAAATTGATCAACGATGTTTCAGAAATTTCCCAAAGGGAATACCAAGCCGAGTGTTAAAAACTGCATTTACTCACAGGCTTTGAGCAGGAAACACTTAAATGCTATTAAAGTGCAATATCCAAGGGAACACTGACTCTGTCAAAGATGATCCAAATGGAATTGATGAAAAGTCCCAATTACAAACAACAGAATCAAAATAGGGTGAGGGGACACCCGGATTAGAACCAGGGACCTCTTGATCTGCAGTCAAATGCTCTACCACTGAGCTATATCCCCAGCTTTTCAATAAAATCAGAATGACAAAATATCAGTACATCATGAAAGAGTGTGAGGATCATACTAAGTTGTGCCAGAAAGTACAACCTTGATACTGTGGAACAGGAGAAGTAGTCCTTAATATTATTTATTAAAGGAAAACTGGATCATTTAAAAAACAGATTTATTTGTTTCATTGTTATTTTATTTGAATAGGCAGTGGTACATAGGTCCAATGCCTCTACATACAATGATTGTTTTGAAACATTCTTAAAGGGGAAGAGGTTTTTACGGGACACCTTATCATTTGAGGATTGGTTACCACAATCACTGAGATGGTGATGAAGTATGATTGTTTTGGGTCAAATTATGGTGGAAAAACATTTCCACGTACCACTACAATTCGGTATTTGGAAGGTACACCCAAACACCCCTTTCGAATACCTTCCATTTAATACATCAGAAAAAGCCATTTTGCGTTTGCAAATGGCCTGATTCTTCAGACCAGCCTTCTTGCAACTGCAATGATAATTCCTACATCTTGCACGTAGGCAGAGCTTTTAAGGAGAAATTAAATAGTTCCTAGGTTGCACTAAAATGAAGTGCTTCAAACAAACACATACTTTGCATGCACAGAGAAGAGGTGGAATATATGTAAGACTGAAGACACAGGTGAAATGAGAAATAGATTGACTGCTTCGCTGCCAAGTTTTATACGCCATTTCTTCAGTGCAATACAAGAAAGCACCAAACAGTATAACAAAGTTGTCAATTGGTTTCATAGTCCATTCCCTTTGTTGAGTGCTGTGAAAGGAAGAGCCGAAATCCAAAATTGATCAATGATGTTTCAGAAATTTCACAAAGGGAATACCAAGCCGAGTGTTAAAAACTGCATTTACTCACAGGCTTTGAGCAGGAAACACTGAAATGCTATTAAAGTGCAATATCCAAGGGAACACTTACTCTGTCAAAGATGATCCATATGGAATTGATGAAAAGTCCCAATTACAAACAACAGAATCAAAATAGGGTGAGGGGACACCCGGATTTGAACCAGGGACCTCTTGATCTGCAGTCAAATGCTCTACCACTGAGCTATATGCCCAGCTTTTCAGTAAAATCAGAATGACAAAATATCAGTACATCATAAAAGAGTGTAAGGATCATAATAAATTGTGTCAGAAAGTACAACATTGAAACTGTGGAACAGGAGAAGTAGTCCTTAATATTATTTATTAAAGGAAAACTGGATCATTTAAAAAATAGATTTATTTGTTTCATTGTTATTTTATTTGAATAGGCAGTGGTACATAGGACCAATGCCTCTACATCAGGGGTGCCCAAACCTGTCCTGGCGGGCCGTATCCATGCCAGATTTTTGGGATATCCCCATCTGGTGATCACGGTTCGATCCCCGGCGCCGGCGGCAGATCAGAGTGCCCAGGACGGGGTCCATGTGACCCGGGCAGTCCTATCCCCTGGGTGTACGTGGTTGTCCGACATGTCGGTCGTATTTGCTTTTACGTACCGGATCGGAATCGGCCCCCATAAAATCGTACGTAAAGTATATAGCAAATCAACCTGAAATCTGCTGGGTCAGAAAGGGCTCGATTCCGATCCGTGTCGGAAGGTTAGGAGTCCGTACGAATTTGTCGGGACGGCATGGCAGAGTGCCCGGGATGGGCTCCATGGCTCTTGGGCAGTCGTCCCCCTGGCGTCCGGGGCTCCATCCAGGCCGACGGCATGGCAGAGTGCCCGGGACGGGCTCCATGCGTCCCGGGCATTCGTCCCCCGGGCGTCCGGGGCTCCATCCAGGCCGGCGGCAAGGCAGTGTGCCCGGGTCGGGCTCCATGCGTCCCGGGCATTCGTCCCCCGGGCGCCTGAAACTGCTGGGTCAGAGAGGGCTCGATTCCGATCCGCGTCGTAAGGTTAGGAGTCCGTACGAATTTGTCGGGACGGCATGGCAGAGTGCCCGGGACGGGCTCCATGCGTCCCGGGAATTCGTCCCCCGGGCGTCCGGGGCTACATCCAGGCTGACGGTATGGCAGAGTGCCCGGGTCGGGCTCCATGGTTTTCACGGTGGTCCTCCCCTGGGTGTCAGGGGGCTCCTGGCCGACGGCATGGAAAAGTACCCAGGACGGGCTCCATGCGTCCCGGGCATTTGTCCCCCGGGCATCCGGGGCTCCATCCAGGCCGACGGCATGGCAGAGTGCCCGGGTCGGGCTCCATGGTTTCCAGGGTGGTCCTCCCCAGGGTGTCGGGGCGCTCCAGGCCGAAGGCATGGAAAAGTGCCCAGGACGGGCTCCATGCGTCCCGGGCATTTGTCCCCCGGGCGTCCGGGGCTCCATCCAGGCCGACGGCATGGCAGAGTGCCCGGGTCGGGCTCCATGGCTTTCACGGTGGTCCTCCCCTGGGTGTCTGGGGGCTCCAGGCCGAAGGCATGGAAAAGTGCCCAGGACGGGCTCCATGCGTCCCGGGCACGGGCACGGGGACGGGGACAGGGTCGGGAGAGTCCAGGCGGCTTCACTTCCGTGTCCAGCCATCTGATCGACCAGATTCCCTCGGCCATCTGGTCGCCCGGATCCCCTCGGGCATCTGGTCGCCCGCAACGCTTTCCTATGGGGCGACCAGATGGCCGAACTTCCCTGGAAGTCCCGATGAGGTGCCATTCGCCGCCCGGATCCCAGCGAGGGCTCCAGGAGGTTGGGTACATTCGCGCCTTGGGTCCCCTCTGTCACCTCGCGTGCACAGATTACAAGAAAAGGGGGTAATTTTCCTCCGGATTACTAGGGAGAAGGGTACGCCCGGACACCCCTCCGAGGCTGGTGGTTCTCTGCCATGGGGACCAGATGGGCTATGCCTGGGCAACACCTCCCTAGGCCACCCGGGGCTTCCTTCCTCCAGGCCAACTGCATGTCAAATTGCCCAGGACGGGCTCCATGGCTCCTGGGCAGTCATCCCCCGGGCGTCCGGGGCTCCATCCAGGCTGACGGCATTGAAAAGTGCCCAGGACGGGCTCCATGCGTCCCGGGCATTCGTCCCCTGGGCGTCCGGGGCTCCATCTAGGCTGACGGTATGGCAGAGTGCCCGGGTCGGGCTCCATGGTTTTCACGGTGGTCCTCCCCTGGGTGTCTGGGGGCTCCAGGCCGAAGGCATGGAAAAGTGCCCAGGACGGGCTCCATGCGTCCCGGGCATTCGTCCCCCGGGCGTCCGGGGCACCCATCTCCATGAGGCCAACGGCATTGGCAAAGTACCCAGGACGGGCTCCATGGGTCCCGGGCAGACCTCCCCCCGGGCATCCCGGGCTCCCACCTCCAGGCCGACGGAATGTCAAAGTACCCAGGACGGGCTCCATGGGTCCCGGGCAGCTTCCCCCGGGGCGTCCGGGGCACCCACCTCCAGGCCGACGGCATGTCAAAGTACCCAGGACGGGCTCCACGGGTCCCGGGCATTCCTCCCCCAGGTCGTCCGGGCCCTAGAGCTCCGGTGGTCCAACCTGCGCCTGAGGCCCAGCCGGGGTCCAAGAGCCCTGCCTTGCGTGGGCAGGCAGTCAGGAACCCTACCGCGAAGGCTTGGGGTGGATGGGGAGCTGGGAGTCCTTTCGTTCCGGGCCATCTGGTCGCCCGCGATGCTTTCCAATGGGGCGACCAGATGGCCGGGCTTCCCTGGAAGTCCCGATGAGGTGCCATTCGCCTCCCGGATCCCAGCTAGGGCTCCATGAGCTCGGGTTCTTTTACGCCTTGGGTCCCCTCTGTCACCTCGCGTGCACGGATTGCAAGAAAGGGGGGTAATTTCCCTCCGGATTACTAGGGGCAGGGTACGCCCGGACACCTCTCCAGGGCCGGTGGTTCTCTGCCCGGGGACCAGATGAGATATGCCTGGGCAACACCTCCCCCGGGCGTCTGGGGGCTCCATTCTCCGGGCCAACGGCATGGCTCAATGCCCAGGACGGGCTCCACGTGTCCCGGACAGACCGCCCCAGGGCGTCCGGGGCACCCATCTCCAGGAGGCCAACGGGATGGCAAAGTACCCGGGAAGGGCTCCACGGGTCCCGGGCAGCCTTCCCCCGGGCGTCCGGGGCTCCCACCTCCAGGCCGACGGCATGTCACACTGCCCAGGACGGGCTCCATGGGCCCCGGACAGACCTCCCCCGGGCGTCCGGGGCACCCATCTCCAGGAGGCCAACAGCGTTGCAAAGTACCCGGAAAGGACTCCACGGGTACCGGGCAGTCCTCCCCCGGGCGTCCGGGGCACCCATCTCCATGAGGCCAACGGCATTGGCAAAGTACCCGGGAGGGGCTCCACGGGTCCCAGGCAGGCCTCCCCCGGGCGTCCAGGGCACCCACCTCCAGGCCGACGGCATGTAAAAGTGCCCAGGACGGGCTCCATGGGTCCCGGGCAGCCCACCCCTGGGCATCTGGCGCACCCATCTCCAGGAGGCCAACGGAGTTGCAAAGTACCCGGGAAGGGCTCCACGGGTACCGGGCAGTCCTCCCCCGGGCGTCCGGGGGCTCCCTTCTCCAGGCTGACGGCATGGTTCAATGCCCAGGACGGGACGTCAAGTGGCCAGGACGGGCTCCATGCGTCCCGGGCATTCGTCCCGGGACGGGGACGGGGTGGGGAAGAGTCCAGGCGGCTTCACCTCCATGCCCGGCCATCTGGTCGCCCGGATTCCCTGGGCCATCTGGTCGCCCGGATCCCCTCGGGCATCTGGTCGCCCGCAACGCTTTCCTATGGGGGGGGACCAGATGGCCGAACTTCCCTGGAAGTCTTAATGAGGTGCCATTCGCCTCCCGGATCCCAGCGAGGGCTCCATGAGGTCGGGTTCTTTCACGCCTTGGGTCCCCTCTGTCACCTCGCGTGCACAGATTGCAAGAAAGGGGGGTAATTTGCCTCCGGATTACTATGGGGCAGGGTATGCCCGGACACCCCTCCAGGGTTGGTGGTTCTCTGCCATGGGGACCAGATGGGATATGCCTGGGCAACACCTCCCTAGGCCACCCGGAGCTTCCTTCCTCCAGGCCAACTGCATGTCAAATTGCCCAGGACGGGCTCCATGGCTCTTGGGCAGTCGTCCCCCGGGCGTCCGGTGCTCCATCCAGGCCGACGGCATGGCAGAGTGCCCGGGACAGGCTCCATGCGTCCTGGGCCTTCGTCCCCCCCGGGCGTCCGGGGCTCCATCCAGGCTGACGGCATGGCAGAGTGCCCGGGACGGGCTCCACGGGCCCCGGGCGTCCGGGGCTCCCTTCCCCGGGCCAGCGGCATGTCAGAGTGCCCAGGACGGGCTCCACGGGCCCCGGTCATCCGGGGCACCCTTCCCCGGGCCAGCGGCATGTCAGAGTGCCCAGGACCAGTTCCACGGGTCCCGGGCAGTCCTCCACCGGGCGTCCGGGGCTCCCTTCCCCGGGCCAAAGCATTTCAGAGTGCCCAGGACGGGCTCCACGGGTTCCGGGCGTCCAGGTCTCCCTTCCCCGGGCCAACGGCTTGTCAGAGTGCCCAGGACGGGCTCCACGGGCCCCGGGCGTCCGGGGCACCCTTCCCCGGGCCAGCGGCATGTCAGAGTGCCCAGGACGAGTTCCACGGGTCCCGGGCAGTCCTCCCCCCCGGGTGTCCGGGGCTCCCTTCCCCGGGCCAAAGCATTTCAGAGTACCCAGGACGGGCTCCACGGGTCCCGGACGTCCGGGGCTCCCTTCCCCGGGCCAACGGCATACAGGAGTGCCCAGGACGGGCTCCACGGGTCCCGGACGTCCGGGGCTCCCTTCCCCGGGCCAACGGCATACAGGAGTGCCCAGGACGGGCTCCACAGGTCCCGGTCGTCTGGGGCTCCCTTCCCCGGGCCAACGGCTTGTCAGAGTGCCAAGGACGGGCTCCACGGGTCCCGGTCGTCTGGGGTCCCTCCCCCCGGGCCAACAGCAGGTCAGAGTGCCCAGGACGGGCTCCACGGGTCCCGGGCAGCCCGCCCCCCGGGCGTTCGGGGCACCCATCTCCAGGAGGCCAACGGCGTTGCAAAGTACCCGGGAAGGGCTCCACGGGTACCGGGCAGTCCTCCCCCGGGCGTCCGGGGCTCCCTTCTCCAGGCCAACGACATGGTTCAATGCCCAGGACGGGCTCCATGTGTCCCGGACAGACCTCCCCCGGGCGTCCGGGGCACCCATCTCCAGGCCAACGGCATGGCTCAATGCCCAGGACGGGCTCCATGGGTCCGGGGAGGCGTCCCATGCGCCTCCGGGCTTGGGAGCCCCGGCTGGGTCCAGGGGCCCGGGCGGGCCCCGGGTCGGGTGCTCCGGCCCTGGTCCCTGTCTCCCAGCCTACCGCACTGCCAAGGGCCTAGGAATGGGTTCCGTTGTTCCCGGGGAGCCTCCCCTTGCTTGGCTGGGTTCAGGAGCAGTGGCTAGGGCCCCTGAGGGCCCGGGGACGGCGGCCTCCCCACCCCG
>NC_136058.1:326615763-326625763 GCF_964261635.1 Lissotriton helveticus | reverse complement strand
CCATGCGTCCCGGGCAGTCGTCCCCCGGATCTCCAGGCCGACGGCATGTCAAAGTGCCCAGGACGGGCTCCATGCGTCCCGGGCAGTCGTCCCCCGGGTCTCCAGGCCGACGGCATGTCAAAGTGCCCAGGACGGGCTCCATGCGTCCCGGGCAGTCGTCCCCCGGATCTCCAGGCCGACGGCATGTCAAAGTGCCCAGGACGGGCTCCATGCGTCCCGGGCAGTCGTCCCCCGGGTCTCCAGGCCGACGGCATGTCAAAGTGCCCAGGACGGGCTCCATGCGTCCCGGGCAGTCGTCCCCCGGGTCTCCAGGCCGACGGCATGTCAAAATGTCAAGGACGGGCTCCATGCGTCCCGGGCAGTCGTCCCACGGGTCTCCAGGCCGACGGCATGTCAAAGTGCCCAGGTTGGGCTCCATGCGTCCCGGGCAGTTGTCCCCCGGGTCTCCAGGCCGATGGCATGTCAAAGTGCCCAGGACGGGCTCCATGCGTCCCGGGCAGTCGTCCCCCCGGGCATCCGCCGCTCCCTTCTCCGGGCCGACGGCAGGTCAGATTGCCCAGGACGGGCTCCATGGGTCCCGGGCAGTCTTCCCCTGGGTGTCCGGCGCTCCCTTCTCCGGGCCGACGGCATGTCAAAGTGCCCAGGACGGGCTCCATGCGTCCCGGGCAGTCGTCCCCCGGGTCTCCAGGCCGACGGCATGTCAAAATGTCCAGGACGGGCTCCATGCGTCCCGGGCAGTCGTCCCCCGGGTCTCCAGGCCAACGGCATGTCAAAGTGCCCAGGTTGGGCTCCATGCGTCCCGGGCAGTCGTCCCACGGGTCTCCGGGCCGACGGCATGTCAAAGTGCCCAGGACCGGCTCCATGCGTCCCGGGCATTCCTCCCCCCGGGCATCCGCCGCTCCCTTCCCTGGGCCGACGGCAGGTCAGATTGCCCAGGACGGGCTCCATGGGTCCCGGGCAGTCCTTCCCTGGGTGTCCGGCGCTCCCTTCTCCGGGCCGACGGCATGTCAAAGTGCCCAGGACGGGCTCCATGCGTCCCGGGCAGTCGTCCCCCGGGTCTCCAGCGAGGGCTCCAGGAGGTCGGGTACTTTTACGCCTTGGGTCCCCTCTGTCAACTCGTGTGCACAGATTACAAGAAAGGGGGGTAATTTTCCTCCGGATTACTAGGGGTAAGGGTATGCCCGGACACCCCTGCAAGGCTGGTGGTTCTCTGCCAGGGGGACCAGATGGGCTATGCCTGGGTAACAACACCCGGGGCTTCCCTCCTCCAGGCCAACGGCATGTCAAAGTGCCCAGGACGGGCTCCATGCGTCCCGGGCAGTCGTCCCCCGGGTCTCCAGGCCAACGGCATGAGCGAGTGCCCAGGTCGGGCTCCATGCGCCCCGGGCAGTCGTCCCCCGGGTCTCCAGGCCAACGGCATGAGCGAGTGCCCAGGTCGGGCTCCATGCTTCCCGGGCAGTCGTCCCCCGGGTCTCAAGGCCGATGGCATGTCAAAGTGCCCAGGATGGGCTCCATGCGTCCCGGGCATTCCTCCCCCCCGGGCGTCCGTCGCTCCCTTCTCCGGGCCGACGGCAGGTCAGATTGCCCATGACGGGCTCCATGGGTCCCGGGCATTCCTCCGCTGGGTGTCCGGCTCTCCCTTCCCCGGGCCAACGGCTTGTCAGAGTGCCCAGGATGGGCTCCACGGGCCCCGGACGTCCGGGGCTCCCTTCCCCGTGCCAACGGCATGCCAGAGTGCCCAGGACGGGCTCCACGAGTCCCCGGCGTCCGGGGCTCCCTTCCCCGGGACACCGGCTTGTCAGAGTGCCCATGACGGGCTCCACGGGTCCCGGGTATCTGGGACTCCCTTCCCTGGGCCAACGGCATGCCGGAGTTCCCAGGACAGGCTCCACGGGTCCCGGGCGTCCGGGGCTCCCTTCCCCGGTCCGACGGCTTGTCAGAGTGCCCAGGACGGGCTCCACGGCTCCCGGGCGTCCGGGGTTCCCTTCCCCGGGTCAGCGGCATGTCAGAGTGCCCAGGACGAGTTCCACGGGTCCCGGGCAGTCCTCCCCCGGGCGTCCGGGGCTCCCTTCCCCGGGCCGTCGGCAGGTCAGAGTGCCCAGGACGGGCTCCATGGGTCCCGGGCAGTCCTCCCCCCGGGCGTCCGGGGCTCCCTTCCCCGGGCAGACGGCAGGTCAGAGTGCCCAGGACGGGCTCCACGGGTCCCGGGCAGTCCTCCCCCCGGGCGTCCGGCGCTCCCTTCTCCAGGCCGATGGCAGGTCAGAGTGACCAGGACGGGCTCCACGGGTCCCGGGCAGTCCTCTCCCGGGCGTACGTGGTTGTCCGACAGATTCGGGCAGATGTGCTTTTACGAACCGGATCGGAGTCGGCCCAAATAATAATAATAATAATAATAATCCACATTTGTAAGGCGCACAATCGCCCGTAAGGGTCTCTAGGCGCTAGGGGCCGTTGGGAAGATTAAGCAAGCTATTGCCCAGAGTCACATGGTGCTGGGCTAATCTGCCGCCGGTGCCGGGGATCGAACCCTGATCTCTGGGATGCTCGAGGGTTACTACGCGCTCTACAAAAACCTTAAATAAAAAAATCTCCAGATTCCGGAGTCAGCCGCCCTAGCCGCGGCGCCAGCTATTTCCCAGAGTCACCTGGTGCTGGGCTAATCTGCCGCCGGTGCCGGGGATCGAACCGTGATCTCCAGATTCCGGAGTCAGCCTCCCTAGCCGCGGCGCCAGCTATTTCCCAGAGTCACGTGGTGCTGGGCTAATCTGCGGCCGGTGCCGGGGATCGAACCCTGATCTCTGGGATGATCGAGGGTTACTACGCGCTCTACAAAAACCTTAAATAAAAAAATCTCCAGATTCCGGAGTCAGCCGCCCTAGCCGCGGCGCCAGCTATTTCCCAGAGTCACCTGGTGCTGGGCTAATCTGCCGCCGGTGCCGGGGATCGAACCGTGATCCCCAGATGGGGATATCCCAAAAATCTGGCATGGATACGGCCCGCCAGGACAGGTTTGGGCACCCCTGATATAGAGGCAGTCAACGCGAAATCTGCTGGGTTCGATTCCGATCCGTGTCAGAAGGACCGTAGGGCTTGGGAGTCCGTACAACAGGGGTGCCCAAACCTGTCCTGGCGGGCCGTATCCATGCCAGATTTTTGGGATATCCCCATCTGGTGATCACGGTTCGATCCCCGGCGCCGGCGGCAGATCAGAGTGCCCAGGACGGGGTCCATGTGACCCGGGCAGTCCTATCCCCTGGGTGTACGTGGTTGTCCGACATGTCGGTCGTATTTGCTTTTACGTACCGGATCGGAATCGGCCCCCATAAAATCGTACGTAAAGTATATAGCAAATCAACCTGAAATCTGCTGGGTCAGAAAGGGCTCGATTCCGATCCGTGTCGGAAGGTTAGGAGTCCGTACGAATTTGTCGGGACGGCATGGCAGAGTGCCCGGGATGGGCTCCATGGCTCTTGGGCAGTCGTCCCCCGGGCGTCCGGGGCTCCATCCAGGCCGACGGCATGGCAGAGTGCCCGGGACGGGCTCCATGCGTCCCGGGCATTCGTCCCCCGGGCGTCCGGGGCTCCATCCAGGCCGGCGGCAAGGCAGTGTGCCCGGGTCGGGCTCCATGCGTCCCGGGCATTTGTCCCCCGGGCGCCTGAAACTGCTGGGTCAGAGAGGGCTCGATTCCGATCCGTGTCGTAAGGTTAGGAGTCCGTACGAATTTGTCGGGACGGCATGGCAGAGTGCCCGGGACGGGCTCCATGCGTCCCGGGCATTCGTCCCCCGGGCGTCCGGGGCTACATCCAGGCTGACGGTATGGCAGAGTGCCCGGGTCGGGCTCCATGGTTTTCACGGTGGTCCTCCCCTGGGTGTCAGGGGGCTCCTGGCCGACGGCATGGAAAAGTACCCAGGACGGGCTCCATGCGTCCCGGGCATTTGTCCCCCGGGCGTCCGGGGCTCCATCCAGGCCGACGGCATGGCAGAGTGCCCGGGTCGGGCTCCATGGTTTCCAGGGTGGTCCTCCCCAGGGTGTCGGGGCGCTCCAGGCCGAAGGCATGGAAAAGTGCCCAGGACGGGCTCCATGCGTCCCGGGCATTTGTCCCCCGGGCGTCCGGGGCTCCATCCAGGCCGACGGCATGGCAGAGTGCCCGGGTCGGGCTCCATGGCTTTCACGGTGGTCCTCCCCTGGGTGTCTGGGGGCTCCAGGCAGAAGGCATGGAAAAGTGCCCAGGACGGGCTCCATGCGTCCCGGGCACGGGCACGGGGACGGGGACAGGGTCGGAAGAGTCCAGGCGGCTTCACTTCCGTGTCCAGCCATCTGATCGACCAGATTCCCTCGGCCATCTGGTCGCCCGGATCCCCTCGGGCATCTGGTCGCCCGCAACGCTTTCCTATGGGGCGACCAGATGGCCGAACTTCCCTGGAAGTCCCGATGAGGTGCCATTCGCCGCCCGGATCCCAGCGAGGGCTCCAGGAGGTTGGGTACATTCGCGCCTTGGGTCCCCTCTGTCACCTCGCGTGCACAGATTACAAGAAAAGGGGGTAATTTTCCTCCGGATTACTAGGGAGAAGGGTACGCCCGGACACCCCTCCGAGGCTGGTGGTTCTCTGCCATGGGGACCAGATGGGCTATGCCTGGGCAACACCTCCCTAGGCCACCCGGGGCTTCCTTCCTCCAGGCCAACTGCATGTCAAATTGCCCAGGACGGGCTCCATGGCTCCTGGGCAGTCGTCCCCCGGGCGTCCGGGGCTCCATCCAGGCTGACGGCATTGAAAAGTGCCCAGGACGGGCTCCATGCGTCCCGGGCATTCGTCCCCTGGGCGTCCGGGGCTCCATCTAGGCTGACGGTATGGCAGAGTGCCCGGGTCGGGCTCCATGGTTTTCACGGTGGTCCTCCCCTGGGTGTCTGGGGGCTCCAGGCCGAAGGCATGGAAAAGTGCCCAGGACGGGCTCCATGCGTCCCGGGCATTCGTCCCCCGGGCGTCCGGTGCACCCATCTCCATGAGGCCAACGGCATTGGCAAAGTACCCAGGACGGGCTCCATGGGTCCCGGGCAGACCTCCCCCCGGGCGTCCGGGGCTCCCACCTCCAGGCCGACGGAATGTCAAAGTACCCAGGACGGGCTCCATGGGTCCCGGGCAGCTTCCCCCGGGGCGTCCGGGGCACCCACCTCCAGGCCGACGGCATGTCAAAGTACCCAGGACGGGCTCCACGGGTCCCGGGCATTCCTCCCCCAGGTCGTCCGGGCCCTAGAGCTCCGGTGGTCCAACCTGCGCCTGAGGCCCAGCCGGGGTCCAAGAGCCCTGCCTTGCGTGGGCAGGCAGTCAGGAACCCTACCGCGAAGGCTTGGGGTGGATGGGGAGCTGGGAGTCCTTTCGATCCGGGCCATCTGGTCGCCCGCGATGCTTTCCAATGGGGCGACCAGATGGCCGGGCTTCCCTGGAAGTCCCGATGAGGTGCCATTCGCCTCCCGGATCCCAGCTAGGGCTCCATGAGCTCGGGTTCTTTTACGCCTTGGGTGCCCTCTGTCACCTCGCGTGCACGGATTGCAAGAAAGGGGGGTAATTTCCCTCCGGATTACTTGGGGCAGGGTACGCCCGGACACCTCTCCAGGGCCGGTGGTTCTCTGCCCGGGGACCAGATGAGATATGCCTGGGCAACACCTCCCCCGGGCGTCTGGGGGCTCCATTCTCCGGGCCAACGGCATGGCTCAATGCCCAGGACGGGCTCCACGTGTCCCGGACAGACCGCCCCTGGGCGTCCGGGGCACCCATCTCCAGGAGGCCAACGGGATGGCAAAGTACCCGGGAAGGGCTCCACGGGTCCCGGGCAGCCTTCCCCCGGGCGTCCGGGGCTCCCACCTCCAGGCCGACGGCATGTCACACTGCCCAGGACGGGCTCCATGGGCCCCGGACAGACCTCCCCCGGGCGTCCGGGGCACCCATCTCCAGGAGGCCAACAGCGTTGCAAAGTACCCGGAAAGGACTCCACGGGTACCGGGCAGTCCTCCCCCGGGCGTCCGGGGCACCCATCTCCATGAGGCCAACGGCATTGGCAAAGTACCCGGGAGGGGCTCCACGGGTCCCAGGCAGGCCTCCCCCGGGCGTCCAGGGCACCCACCTCCAGGCCGACGGCATGTAAAAGTGCCCAGGACGGGCTCCATGGGTCCCGGGCAGCCCACCCCTGGGCATCTGGCGCACCCATCTCCAGGAGGCCAACGGAGTTGCAAAGTACCCGGGAAGGGCTCCACGGGTACCGGGCAGTCCTCCCCCGGGCGTCCGGGGGCTCCCTTCTCCAGGCTGACGGCATGGTTCAATGCCCAGGACGGGACGTCAAGTGGCCAGGACGGGCTCCATGCGTCCCGGGCATTCGTCCCGGGACGGGGACGGGGTGGGGAAGAGTCCAGGCGGCTTCACCTCCATGCCCGGCCATCTGGTCGCCCGGATTCCCTGGGCCATCTGGTCGCCCGGATCCCCTCGGGCATCTGGTCGCCCGCAACGCTTTCCTATGGGGGGGGACCAGATGGCCGAACTTCCCTGGAAGTCTTAATGAGGTGCCATTCGCCTCCCGGATCCCAGCGAGGGCTCCATGAGGTCGGGTTCTTTCACGCCTTGGGTCCCCTCTGTCACCTCGCGTGCACAGATTGCAAGAAAGGGGGGTAATTTGCCTCCGGATTACTATGGGGCAGGGTATGCCCGGACACCCCTCCAGGGTTGGTGGTTCTCTGCCATGGGGACCAGATGGGATATGCCTGGGCAACACCTCCCTAGGCCACCCGGAGCTTCCTTCCTCCAGGCCAACTGCATGTCAAATTGCCCAGGACGGGCTCCATGGCTCTTGGGCAGTCGTCCCCCGGGCGTCCGGTGCTCCATCCAGGCCGACGGCATGGCAGAGTGCCCGGGACAGGCTCCATGCGTCCCGGGCCGTCGTCCCCCCCGGGCGTCCGGGGCTCCATCCAGGCTGACGGCATGGCAGAGTTCCCGGGACGGGCTCCACGGGCCCCGGGCGTCCGGGGCTCCCTTCCCCGGGCCAGCGGCATGTCAGAGTGCCCAGGACGGGCTCCACGGGCCCCGGTCATCCGGGGCACCCTTCCCCGGGCCAGCGGCATGTCAGAGTGCCCAGGACCAGTTCCACGGGTCCCGGGCAGTCCTCCACCGGGCGTCCGGGGCTCCCTTCCCCGGGCCAAAGCATTTCAGAGTGCCCAGGACGGGCTCCACGGGTTCCGGGCGTCCAGGTCTCCCTTCCCCGGGCCAACGGCTTGTCAGAGTGCCCAGGACGGGCTCCACGGGCCCCGGGCGTCCGGGGCACCCTTCCCCGGGCCAGCGGCATGTCAGAGTGCCCAGGACGAGTTCCACGGGTCCCGGGCAGTCCTCCCCCCCGGGTGTCCGGGGCTCCCTTCCCCGGGCCAAAGCATTTCAGAGTGCCCAGGACGGGCTCCACGGGCCCCGGGCGTCCGGGGCACCCTTCCCCGGGCCAGCGGCATGTCAGAGTGCCCAGGACGAGTTCCACGGGTCCCGGGCAGTCCTCCCCCCCGGGTGTCCGGGGCTCCCTTCCCCGGGCCAAAGCATTTCAGAGTGCCCAGGACGGGCTCCACGGGTCCCGGACGTCCGGGGCTCCCTTTCCCGGGCCAACGGCATACAGGAGTGCCCAGGACGGGCTCCACGGGTCCCGGACGTCCGGGGCTCCCTTCCCCGGGCCAACGGCATACAGGAGTGCCCAGGACGGGCTCCACAGGTCCCGGTCGTCTGGGGCTCCCTTCCCCGGGCCAACGGCTTGTCAGAGTGCCAAGGACGGGCTCCACGGGTCCCGGTCGTCTGGGGTCCCTCCCCCCGGGCCAACAGCAGGTCAGAGTGCCCAGGACGGGCTCCACGGGTCCCGGGCAGCCCGCCCCCCGGGCGTTCGGGGCACCCATCTCCAGGAGGCCAACGGCGTTGCAAAGTACCCGGGAAGGGCTCCACGGGTACCGGGCAGTCCTCCCCCGGGCGTCCGGGGCTCCCTTCTCCAGGCCAACGACATGGTTCAATGCCCAGGACGGGCTCCATGTGTCCCGGACAGACCTCCCCCGGGCGTCCGGGGCACCCATCTCCAGGCCAACGGCATGGCTCAATGCCCATGACGGGCTCCATGGGTCCGGGGAGGCGTCCCATGCGCCTCCGGGCTTGGGAGCCCCGGCTGGGTCCAGGGGCCCGGGCGGGCCCCGGGTCGGGTGCTCCGGCCCTGGTCCCTGTCTCCCAGCCTACCGCACTGCCAAGGGCCTAGGAATGGGTTCCGTTGTTCCCGGGGAGCCTCCCCTTGCTTGGCTGGATTCAGGAGCAGTGGCTAGGGCCCCTGAGGGCCCGGGGAGGGCGGCCTCCCCACCCCGGGCTCTGTCCTTGGTCCTGCTGCGTGGCAGGGTGCCCGGGACGGGGTCCGGAGGGACCGGGGAGGCGTCCCATGCACCTCCGGGCTTGGGAGCCCCGGCTGCGTCCAGGGGCCCGGCCGGGCCCCGGGTCGGGTGCTCCGGCTCTGGGCCCTGTCTCCCAGCCTGCCGCACTGCCAAGGGCCCGGGAAGGGGTTCCGATGTGCCCGGGGAGCCTCCCCTTGCTTGGCTGGGTTCAGGAGCAGTGGCTAGGGCCCCTGAGGGCCCGGGGAGGGCGGCCTCCCCACCCCGGGCTCTGTCCTTGGTCCTGCTGCGTGGCAGGGTGCCCGGGATGGGGTCCGGAGGGACCGGGGAGGCGTCCCATGCACCTCCGGGCTTGGGAGCCCCGGCTGCGTCCAGGGGCCCGGCCGGGCCCCGGGTCGGGTGCTCCGGCCCTGGGCCCTGTCTCCCAGCCTGCCGCACTGCCAAGGGCCCGGGAAGGGGTTCCGATGTGCCCGGGGAGCCTCCCCTTGCTTGGCTGGGTTCAGGAGCAGTGGCTAGGGCCCCTGAGGGCCCGGGGAGGGCGGCCTCCCCACCCCAGGCTCTGTCCTTGGTCCTGCTGCGTGGCAGGGTGCCCGGGACGGGGTCCGGAGGGACCGGGGAGGCGTCCCATGCGCCTCCGGGCTTGGGAGCCCCGGCTGGGTCCAGGGGCCCGGGCGGGCCCCGGGTCGGGTGCTCCGGCCCTGGGCCCTGTCTCCCAGCCTGCCGCACGGCCAAGGGCCTGGGAAGGGGTTCCGATGTGCCCGGGGAGCCTCCCCTTGCTTGGCTGGGTTCAGGAGCAGTGGCTAGGGCCCCTGAGGGCCCGGGGAGGGCGGCCTCCCCACCCCGGGCTCTGTCCTTGGTGCTGCTGCGTGGCAGGGTGCCCGGGATGGGGTCCGGAGGGACCGGGGAGGCGTCCCATGCGCCTCCGGGCTTGGGAGCCCCGGCTGGGTCCAGGGGCCCGGGCGGGCCCCGGGTCGGGTGCTCAGGCCCTGGGCCCTGTCTCCCAGCCTGCCGCACTGCCAAGGGCCCGGAAAGGGGTTCCGATGTGCCCGGGGAGCCTCCCCTTGCTTGGCTGGGTTCAGGAGCAGTGGCTAGGGCCCCTGAGGGCCCGGGGAGGGCGGCCTCCCCACCCCGGGCTCTGTCCTTGGTGCTGCTGCGTGGCAGGGTGCCCGGGATGGGGTCCGGAGGGACCGGGGAGGCGTCCCATGCGCCTCCGGGCTTGGGAGCCCCGGCTGGGTCCAGGGGCCCGGGCGGGCCCCGGGTCGGGTGCTCAGGCCCTGGGCCCTGTCTCCCAGCCTGCCGCACTGCCAAGGGCCCGGAAAGGGGTTCCGATGTGCCCGGGGAGCCTCCCCTTGCTTGTCTGTGTTCAGGAGCTCCATCCGGGGCCCCTGAGGGCCCCGGGGAGGGTGGCCTCCCCACCCCGGGCTCCGTCCTGGGTCCTGCCGCGGGGCAGGGTGCCCGGGACGGGGTCCGGCGGGCCCGGGGAGGCTTCCCCTGTGCCTCCGGGCCTGGGAGCCCCGGCTGGGTCCAGGGGCCCGGTCGGGGCCCCGGGTCGGGCGCTCCGGCCCTGGGCCCGGTCCCCCGGGCTGCCGCTCCACCCAGGGCCCAGGACAGGGGTC